>NC_045786.1:156323260-156508672 GCF_009873245.2 Balaenoptera musculus
TTTCTGACCCTGCTACTTTCTTCATTGCAGTTAAACTTGAGGACATGGAGGAGACCTTGAGGTAGCTAGTAAGCTAGATTTCCTTCATTGTCTTTCTACCATGTGAGCTCTATGATGAGAGTTTACAAGAATGGAACTTTGGCCAGTGTTTCTCGCCTTAGGTTAATTTTCTACTTTTCACTGATAGAGTGATATACCAGCTTCAGCTTCTTATGAAGTTAATTTCAAGCATTTTGGGGAAGTTGGTATGGTGAAATTAAAAATGAATATGTTTAAAATGCTAATGTGTGTGTGCACTTCCTATATACAGCAGTTCTCAGTATATTATAATAATTTTTTTTGCAGTAGAGGTGAATGTGACTTTTCTAAAAGAGGAGCTAGGGATTTCCTTCCTGCTCAGCACTATGGTTTTTAATTGTCCTGAACATATTTTATTTTATTCATTCACATGATATTTCTCTGATTACCATGCCCAAGCTTAGCATAATACAGTGTTTTTTAATTTTTCCTAGGTGATTTTCTAAAAAGTTCCTTTCTATCAAATTTTCCAAGGAAGAACATGTTTTTTATTTCCCTTACCAGATGAGCATCTATTGATTCTCTTGAATTTATGTGGAAATCTCAATTCCGTATTGTTTATATCCCAAGGGACCCACGGTCATGTTTTTTTTTGTTGTTTGTTTCTTTGTTTTTATCATAATTCTGGTATTTAAATCTAGTCCCCATCATTAGGGTCTTTAACCAGGAAGCAAATTTCTACAAATACCATTAGCTTGTATTTACTATCCTGACTTTAATATTTCTTTGTTTCTAGCACTTGGATAATTATTTTCAAATTTTAATACTCTTTTTATTTGTTGTTGTTTTATCCAGTATTTCTCTGTGTTTGTAACAGCTTAATTCACCATCTTACTGGAATTTTTACAAATTTCTTTATTACTCATTCCCCACATCCAACCCATCAATAAACCATTGTTGATTCAAATTCCGTATGCATCTTAAACCCATTCCCATTTCTCCACATGAATACAAACCATTAAAATTTAAGTGATCTGTATTTCTTGCTTGGCCAAACACAATCTATCTAGAATATAAGAACTGGATTTTGTTTCTTCCTGCCCAGAGTTAGCCAATCTGCAAACTTTAGAGCCAACTGTCAAGTTTAGAGAGCACATAGTTCAGAACACTACTTTCACTTCCAATATCAACTGCCAGTTTTAGGAGTCCCCCCAAATTATCCTCAGATTCTATAATCTGCTAGAAGAGTTCATAAAAATCAGTGAAAATTATTATACTCATAGTTATTAAATCATGGTTATAGTTTATTACAAGGAATAGATAAAAATTAAAGTCATCCAAATGAAGAAATTTATAAGACAAACACTCAGAGAGTTTCAAATGTAAAGCTTCTGTTTTCCTTAGAACATATGACCCACCTGAAGTCGCTGTGTGACATACCCATTGCTGACAAGGCCAAGTTTGCCAGAGATTTGGTGTCCAGGTTTTCTATTGGAATTCCATTATGTATGCATGATTAACTGGTTGAACTTAGACTCCAGGTTAACTGATATCTTGTGACCCAAAGACCCAACCTAAAGTCACATGATTGGTCTTTCTAGCATGGCCAATCCCATCCTTAGACTATTGGATGTAACTGGCCCCACCCTAATATCCAATGTGGCCAGTCCCTGACCTAAACAAAGATAATCCTACCATGTATGACATAGATTACTTCCAAGCAGCCAGGGACAATGACTCGACATCTCTTTGGAAAGGCCAAATTCTTTACTACACGCCTCTGAATTTTTCTCTAAACTGGATTCAGAGTGAAATATTTTAAATGCAAACAGAAGCATGAATGCCTGTACTTAAAATGGTTTCTTCATTAGCTTTCCCATAACCCTGAAGATTAACTGCAAATACATAAGCATAGCCCTATAAAGCTCTAAATACTCTTATACTTGTCTATACTAACCAGTCATTCATTCATATATGCCAGAGATTGTTCTCAAAAACTGTAAGAAAGATTTTTGGATACTCATGAACTTTACCCAAGAGTGAAAGGAACTATACAAGTAAATAAATAATAAGGTAACTTTAAGGAATAAATGAGATTTCTTGTAGATTTACTAATATAAAAAATTATTTATGAAGAAACATGAATGTGTTGAATGATAGGCCATGCTGGTTCTGGAGAAAACATATTCTCCATCATGGAGAATATTTGGTGAACGGGTATTGACATGGAGATTATCTTTTCATCGCTGGGGAACTAAAAGTAACCTATATATAGCTGGAGTGCACAGAACCAAGGGAAGATCGTATGAGATGAAGGTAGAGATGTATTTAGGGTCTATGTTATGTCCTTACAGGGAAGATTAAGAAGTCCAAATTTTATTGAAATGTGATAAAAAGGTGTTCAAAGATTTTAAGTATAACATTAACATCTAATTAAAACAATTACACAGGTTGCTGTGTGCAGAATGGATTATACTAAAGAAAGATTTAAAGCAGGGAGCATAATTAGTGAGGTGAAAAAATATTGATGTTTTGAAATATGGAGAAATTGAAAATAGAATCGGATATATAAAACAATAGATGTGGAATATTTTTGAGAAACCATTTTATCATTGTAAATTGTATATCATTCTTGGATTTGGAGCTTGCTGAGATATTGAAGCTTGAATTAAAAAAAGCATTTTGAGTAATGGAAATCAAGTTATGTTTTACTAGTATTAGATTTATAATGTTATTCAGACATCAGTAGAAAATGGTAGTTGTATCTCTAAACATGAACAAAGATTTACAGTTTTGAAATATCTCTGTAGATAATTTTCAAGTCATGGGACTTGAGTAAGTTCAAAAAATGTGGAGAAAACAAAAATTTAACCTTGATTACTCCAACATTGAGAGTTTAAACAAACAAACAAACAAACAAAGATTTGGGGAAGGAGACTGAAGAGTATCAAACAGTAAAATAGGATGAAAAAAAGAATCCAAATAAATTCAAACAAGAAACCATAAGCAAACATGAACTATAAAAATGATGCACTGTGGACGAGAAGGAATAACACAGAAAAGTAGCCGTGGTAAGGGCAACAGAAGGGTCATGATGGCTAGAACAGCAATAAAAGGATGAATTACTAACTTACAGAATAACATAGTTGAACCTCAAATCATCGTAAGTAAAACAAGCTAGACACAAAAAAAGCTACATATTATATAGCTACATTTATACAAAATTTCTAGAAAAGTTAAAACGTTTAGAAAGGACACATTTCTAGAAATGGCAAAGCCATAGAGACAACATGTGTTTGCCTGACACTAGAAATGGGGCAGGGATCAACTGCAGATAATGAGAAAACTGTTGTTATGAAATTGTTCTAGTACAGAATTGTGCTGATAGTTGTAAAATTACATACATTTATTAGAAGAAAACATTGCATTCTACATTTTTCAGTGGGTAATTTTATGGTATTTAAATCATGACCCAATAAAATTGTTAATTGTTATAAACTAACAAGCAAACTGCTGAGTATTATTCCATTGTATGTATATACTATATTCTAAAAAATTTATTAACCAGCTGATGAATATTTGAATATTTTGTAGGTTTTGGCTATTGTAAATAGATCTGCCATAAATTTTCATGCACAAGACTTTGTATGAACACACATTTTTTTATTCTCTTGGGTAAACATATAGGTGTGAAACATATAGATCATATGGCATGTGTATATTTGACATTTAAAAAAAATGCTACACAGTTTTCCAAAGTGCTTGTAAAATTTTACATTGCAAACAGCTGGCACTTGGTATGGTCAATTTGTTGTTGGTGGTCATTGCATCCATTCTTTTAGGTGTGTAGTAGTATCTTATTGGAAATATTTTCTCATCGTAGCTTGTCTTTTAATTACTTTATAAGTGCTTTTTGAGGAGAAATTTATAGTTTTGATGCATTTAATTGGGTGTGGTCATGACTTTAATCCTTTTGAATTTAATGAGGTTTGTTTTATGACTAGAATATGGTTTCATGTGTACTTAAAAATAATACATATTCTATTGCCCTTGATTATAATATTTCATAATGTGAATTAAGTCAAGTTGATGGTGTTGTTTAGGTCTTTGACATTCTTACTGAATTATTTCACATATCAATTATTGAGAGGGGGCATTTCAATTTTTGACTATAACTGGATTTTTCTGTTTCTTTTTGGTTTTATTAGGTTTTTTTTACAGCTATCTTATTAGGTGTATAAATGTTTAGGCTTGTTAGTGCTCTTGATTAATTGACCCTTTATTATTATCATATTCTTCTCTGAAATCTATTTTGTTTTGTGTTAATATCAGCACTCCATCTTTCTTTACACTAGTGGTATATCATTTTCATATTTTTGCTTTTAACCTGTTTATGTCTTTATATTTAAATGCATTTATTGTAGGCTCCTGTTAGGAATTGAATAGTGTTCTCGAAAATATATGGTACCTATGAGTTTGACCTTATTTGGAAACAAGGTCTTTGCAGATTTAATCAAATCAAGATGAAGCAATACTAGGTTAGGATAGAATGGACCTTAATCCAATGACTGGAGTCTTCATAAGAAGAGGAAATTTGAGCACAGAGATAAATAAGAGATAAATATATAGATGGGAGAACACTATGTGACGACAGAGACAGAGACTAGAGTGATACATTTACAAGCTAAGGAAGAAGAAGGATTGTCTGCAGCCACCAGAAACTAGGAAAAGACATGGAAGTGTCCATGGCCCTGCTGAAACCTTGGTTTAGGACTTTTAGCCCCCATCTGTGAAAGAATACATTTTTTGTTGTTTTCTAGTTTGTGGTACTTTGTTACAGCAGCCCTAGGAGACTAGTACAGCAGTATGTGGTTATATCTTATTTTTTATCCATTCAAATATTGATTCATTTGTGCTAAAATATTTTCTTTAATGTTTCTCATCCTGAAGACCTGCTAGTGATGAAGTCTTTCAGATCTATTTATACCTATTTATAATCTATATGTCTATCTATCATCTATCTATTCTACGTCATTCTTGGTGTATTTTATATTATTTTGTTGATTTTCTTTTTTATTTTTCCTATTAATTTTGCCTTTATTTTTGAAAGATATGTTCTCTATGTATAGAATTTTAGGTTGATAGGATTTTTTCTTTCAGTGCTTGAAAAATGTTGCTCCACTGAAATATTTCTGTTGAAAAATCTGTTGCCATTTTTAACTTTGTTCCTCTGTATATAATGTGTCCTTTGTCTCTGGCTGCTTTTTAGATTTTTTTTTATCATTTGTTTTGAACAATGGCTTATAATGTGCCTTGGTGTGGTTTTTTTTCATATTTCTCTATTTTGGTTTTGTTGGGCTTGTTAGGTAAATTAGTAGATCTGGTGAGAAGACAAGGAGTTTTCCTGCCATTGCATATCTACTAATATTTTCTTACGAAGTATGAGGCCTTGTCATCTGTTGAGACATCAAGAGGAAGATAGTAAAGGTAGATTTATGTTCAGTGTGACTATGAAAAAGAAGAGGTAAATGGTGTTCTCTAAAAGTCAGAAAACAAGTATACTCATAATTTTGATAGGACTATTTACCTCAAAAACTCTGCCATTTACTATACTTCAATAAGCCAGTCTTCCTCTTCCTCCAACTTATTTCAGATATTTCTTCATTTCAGCTTATAAGTTAGTTTCTCAGAAAATGTTTGGCTCTACTTCCAATCTAAACCTGAACTATTATTATGTGTCATATTCTAGTTAATATTATTTTATAATATTTTATTAATATCCAATAGCTTCCTTTTCAACCAAAGAATAAATTCCATAAAATAAGAACTCTGTCAATTTTGTTCACAATGCCTATTGTACCTAGTCCATAAAGATATCATACAAAGGTTTATAGAGTTTTGAACAATGAACATAAGTCTTCCAAACCCTCTTCTTCCAAAAGAGAATGGTTGCATTAAGGTTCTCAAAAGAAAAGAGAGAAAAACATGTACAAAGATATTAAATAATAAAATAACACAGATATTTAAAAAGTTACAAGATATTTTTATAGACTATTGTTTGAGTGAATATGGGAATAACATTTTTTGAAAATGGGAATTAGTAATCTAGTTTTGTATATTAAGGAAACTGATCTTGATTAGTGTTTCCCAAAATCCTGTGCTCTGCAAAATGTCAGTAGATTTTCTGGTGCAACAAATCATTTTGTTATCAAACACTTTTGGAAAACTCTTTCTTTATTGAAGGATGTACCCAAACAATTAATGAATTTAATACCACACTATCAAATAGGATAGTGTGGTATAAAACAGGTTCCATTTTTGTTTAATTATTAAACTCATTCTCACTGAACACATATTAACTCATCAGTAAAAATTATTAGTTCTAATATTCTGCAATGGGTAAAAAATAACATGATAACTATTGAGGTTATTGTTCATTTAAAACAAAGACCTAATTTTTAGTTGTTAAAGTGTTAAATTCCTTCTTTCTCTTTTCCACTAACTTTTGATTCTCTTTAAAAAATTATAAATCATGGGGACTTACCTGGTGGCACAGTAGTTAAGAATCTGCCTGCCAATGCAGGGACACGGGTTTGATCCCTCGTCCAGGAAGATCCCACATACCGCGGGGTGACTAAGCCCTTGTGCCACAACTACTGAGCCTGAGCTCTAGAGCCTGTGAGCCACAATTAGTGAGCCCACATGCCACAACTACTGAAGCCCACGTGCCTGGAGTCCATGCTCCGCAATAAGAGAAGCCACCACAATGAGAAGCCCATGCACCACAACGAAGAGTAGCCCCTGCTTGCAGCAACTAGAGAAAGCCTGTTCGCAGCCAAAAATAAAACTAAAAAAAAAAAACAATAAAAAAGTAAAAAACAAAAAAAACCAAAAAGATTATAAATCGTTATAATTACAAACCAACCATCATCCCTAAAAACATGTCAAGGCTAAATTAGACCTTTTAAGTAAGTACTTACGTTAGAAGTGGAATTTCTACTCTCAAGCCTGTTTAAGAAGTTGTATTTTTAAGTTAGCTAAGTACTTAAACTAAAATGTGGATCAAATTAATGCAAGCCAATAATTTGATTGAAATCATCCAAAAATCAAGAATATTTTAAAATCAGTTATCTGTATCCAGTCTTATCTGACATTCCAAATTTCAGACCTTGAATTCTTATTTTTACAAATAAAAGTAATAAAAATACAACTCAAAAATAGCATAGGGGCTTCCCTGGTGGCGCAGTGGTTGAGAATCTGCCTGCCAATGCCGGGGACACGGGTTCGAGCCCTGGTCTGGGAAGATCCCACATGCCGCGGAGCAACTGGGCCCATGAGCCACAACTGCTGAGCCTGAGCGTCTGGAGCCTGTGCCCCACAACGAGAGGCCACGATAGTGAGAGGCCCGCGCACTGTGATGAAGAGTGGCCCCCGCTCGCCGCAACTGGAGAAAGCCCTCGCACAGAAACGAAGACCCAACACAGCCATAAATAAATAAATTAATTAAAAAAAAATAGCATAGATAGTTGTTCCATTTCAACTAAACAACTCAAAAACAAGTTTAATGCAGAACAAAGTTTCTAACGCTTCTGTTAAAAACATGTAGAGGATGTCTAGGCTCCTGCCAGTGATGTGTACAATAAATGTAATTGTGCTGTTTTTCTTGTTTTGTTTTACTTTAAACCCACATCCTCTGGTTATTGAAGCTAAAATTAACATGTTTCTTATTCAGGTGGCAGTGTTACATATCATCTTGAATTATATCACATGGACCATTCTTCTAACAAAACTTTAAACCTCGGGGCTATTTTTTATATAGATAAAATCTTTGAACCAGGTATAAGCAAGACTTGTTCTAGGACCTTAATCAGGAATTAATAAGTGGTGTACTCAGATCCAGGTATGTACCCTACAGTCTTGCATATTCGATCACTTAAGTAGTTAATATTTCTAATCCCTTTATCTCTCATTTTTAACCACACTAGGATCCTTTGTTGTTGTATGTGTGGATTTCTTAGATTGAATGTTGGATTTATTTTGTTGGAATCTGGCATAGTAGTCATATTAAAATATTCAAGGCCACTAAATAGGCCTTCATTCACATGTTAATCTCTAGTAAACAGAAATGGAGTTCTCTCTGGACATTCTTCCATGTGATGGTTTCATATAATATATCTGTTACTGAGTCCAATCTTGTACTGCTCACCACACAACAGGCCAATAAATCGAGAGACAAGTTGTTGAGGCAAGATATAGCGACTTTATTCAGAAAGCCAGCTAGCCAAGACCATGGTGCACCTAGTGTCCCAAAGAACCACCTTGCCTGAGTTAGAATTCAGGCTCCTTTTATACACAAAGGGGAGGGTTAAACATTTCCTGGTTCTGGTCAGCCTCCGAAGGGGATGTGTTAATTTCTTCCTCCCTGCAGTCTTTCACAGGGACCCCTGATCAGGATGTTTCCTGTGAGCTAAACAAAGTTATCTTAGCTTAATGCTTATTACCTGGGAGGCAGGGTTCCCAGACATGGGCCATTATGTATAATTTAAGCTCATAGGCAACATTCCTTTAGTGTTTAACTTGTAATAGAATACTAAGTGTTCTTCCCTGTTACATATCTACCACATAGGGACATACTGGGAGCTAGCTTATTTGCTTACACAAATAAGCACCTGTTTCTTGTTTGTAGGGAATAGACTCCAGCCTCCATGACCTTCCCTGAGTTCCAAAGGGCAGATTCGAGCAGTTGCTAATCAGGAAAGGGAGGAGATGCAGAGACAAGGGAGGAGTAGTCAAAAAACAATAGTGCAGCCTTGGGTCAGGGTTTAGGTTCTGCCTCAAGGGATATACATAACAATATCTTTAAGCTCTTCTGAAGAACTAAAACCCCCACCAAATTGAAGATGTTCCAGAGAGAATGTTTGATAATCTCGAAGCTCATCAAGAGACCACCTGAGGCCAGATTAAAGGAACCAGGGAAGCTCATCAGGAGACCACCTGAGGCCAGATTAAAGGAGTGCAGGCCCTACACACACTCTGATCCTTATCAGCCACTCCACCCATGAACCACTGCTATAAAACTCCTTACCAAATCCCCTGTGGTTGGGACACAGTTTTTGAGGCACAAGCCTGCTGTGTCCCCCTTTGCCTGGCAAAGCAATAAAGCTATTCATTTCTACTTCACCCAAAACTCAGTCTTCGAGATTTGGTTTAGCACCAGTGCACAGAGGTCCAGTTTTTTCATCAAGACAAATCTTGTGGGTTTTTATGTGTTTCAAATACTACTTCATCTAATATTGCCTCTGCTTCATTTTCTCCTTCCATTCCTTCTGGGACTCCAATTGTACTTATATTTGACCTTCCCATTGTAACTTCTATGTCTCTCATAAGCTTTTCATTATCATCCATAATTTTGCATTTTTGTGTCACACTCTGTATAATTATTTTGACCATATTTCTACTTCTCTACTTCTTTTATATGTATCAAATACACAGTTAAATCCATCTATTGATTTAGTATTATTATATTTGCTTGTTATAAATTTTATTTTATTTGCTATGTTACTTTTGTAGCTTCTAATTACCAACAATTTCTTTGTTCAGCTTTAACTTCTTTGAATTAATAGTCATAATTGTTTTACATTCTGTGTCTAATAATCCCAAAATATCCAAGCATGTGGGTTGTTTTTACTACATTTTATCTATTGACTCTCATTTTTTGTGTCTTATATTCTACTTTCTTTTCTATTTTGCAATAGAATATGATTATAAATATAATACAAGGCCTAGAATAATGATATGATCCTCTGAGAAGATTTTTGTTTACTTCTTCTGAGCAATTCAGGTACAGTCAGTGGAAGATCCTCAATCTAAATGCAACCAAGATTATAAGAAGCCAAGCCTCTAGTTTACTCAAGAGCTGTCTCCTTGTTTTGTGATGCCTTCAAAGTCAGTTTGGCTTTGAAGCTTTCTTTTTCTCTTATCAGAAAATGACTTCAGGGCAAAGGAGTTCTGAGTATTAGTGTTATTTTTCTGAGTTCTATTCTGAGATACTAGATTTGTCCTAGCTATGCCTCAGTATCTTGTTAATATTTTTGTGGTTTTAAGATGATTGTAAATATGTTTTGTTTAGATGTTCAAGTTATCTTCAGCAGGACAATTGTTCTAAATTACCTATTTTACAATTACGATTTGCCAATGTCTTTCTTTTTATTCATGGTTTTATCAAACTTATCTCAGATGTACTATATAGTTTGAAGAAGATAGTAATGAAGGGGGCATTTATGATATCATACTGAATTGTTTATCATATGGAGATATTTATGATATAGGGACAATGGAAATTGTTGACAAGCTTTCCAGAGGATATCAACAGAAAAGAGTCAAACTTTAGAATTCTGCTGATTTTTCTTTTGTGGAGATGAACCTTCCATTGGGTGTCATGGAGAACCATGGTTTTGGACAATTTTAAGTCATTAGAAACTCCATAAAATTATTTTTCTACTGTAATTCAGAAATCACTATTAATTTCCTGCTCTCTTGCATGTCCCAACTTATAATCTTAAGACTTTTAGGGAAAGACCTGAAAAGTTATTTCTCTTCACATAAACATTTGAGAAATATATAGTAAATCAAATAAGTGTCAAAGTTAAAAAACTGAATCACAATACTATGTATTTTTGAAATATTTTTACCAGTTGAAATGTGTTGACTCTGAGTTTTGAGTACAATGTAGACAATGAATATAGAGAAAGAAATTAATGTAAATATAAAGTAATTAGAAGCAGGAGAACTTATATTCCCATAAACATAAGTTCACTGTACAAAGGCATGCTTACATACATTTAGATTGGTATGTCTACAATTCCCACAATGATTTTGATTCCATTAAGAAGAAGTTCTGGTGGCAATATAAAATTTATTTAGTTTAATATTATCAATGTGATATAATTTCATAATTAAGATTAGAAAAGGTGAAGGGAGCAGAGGACGATCACTAAAGACAGAATTTGGTATTTTAGAAATGGATAACACATTTTCAATCCCTGATTATGAAATTTTCAAAAGCTAAGCTTGATTTGGAGCTTTTGTATAGATAATCTGTCAATCCTTCAATCCTCCCTCATACCCCCAAGCTTTTCTTCAGAATTGACAAGACCTTTTCTGATTAACACTTAGAGCAGAGAACTAAAATTCAAGCAGTCTGTATTTTGAGACTATGTTTGTTCTTGAAGACACTGTTAGCAAACGGTTCTTGTGATGATTTCTCCATCTTGACAAAATTGGGGGAGTGGGGGCAAGGCTGGTATACTGCTTTTGAAAATCCAAGTTGTTGAATCTTATGTACCAAAGGGGAAATTCAGTACTTATCAAGTCTTAAAAATATGTAGGCCTGAAGACCCACAGAGATGAATGAAAGGTAGGAAAAGAAAAGTCTGTAGGATATATGAACCTCCAAACTATTTTTCTATAATTGTCAAATCCCCAGTTGCAAGTTGGAGAAGGGGAAGAATTCTGAATCATTTCTACTTAACTTTCATAAGTTTTACTCTGTGCAATATTAAGATTTTACAAATACAATGCATTTTAACATGCTCTCTTTTTTAGTAATGTAATTCAGTTTTGGAGGAAATTTAAACGTCTAAGGAGAAGATAAAATGAGCAAAGTTATATATATATATATATATATATATATATATATATATATTGCTTTATCTTTCATTTACTCTCACCTCATGTAACCTCTGATATTCATATTCATATTCAACATACACACAAAGAAAACATAAAGGGTTCCCCCTTAAACTCTTTCCAAAATAGAATAACATACAGCCTCAATGGTTTACACTATTTGCAGAGAAGAGAAGATAGGGAGGGTATCCTCCTGAGGTTATTGGGAGTTCTCATAACTCACCAAAGTGGCTTCACTGTTCTAAGCTTTTTCTTTGTCTCTCCCTGTCTCCTACTCCCTTTTCTACTTTCTTTATGTTTGTAGCACAAAGAAAAAAGCATGTAGCTCTCTTCTTTCTGTGTCCTGACAGTCCTCATCTTTTACAATCTCTGTGTTTTGAATGGTCTACCTTCCCTTCCTGACTATAACTTCCATGAGGGTGAAGAATGTGCAGCCTTATTTAGTTTGTAGTATATGGTAAAGAGTAGGTACATTCAATGAACAATTTGAGTAAGTAGCTTTCAACAAGTTGTTGTTACAAATGATGCCTGGGTAACAGTTCTGTTTCTTCATGTTACACATCTGAAATCCAATAAAGGTTTCATTCATTTGGATTGGAATGCTCTCTAGTCTTTAAGATGTTATCTTTAAGATGAACATACCATAGAGTTGATAAGGCTTTTCTGTATAAAATATGACATTGACTGTATTTCATAGACACTGGAGAACAAATAGTGTGGAAACTGGAGAACAAATGTTGTGGAATCTAACACAGGTTCTCAATATGGAAAGAGGAAAGTAAAGAATGGTAGGGGTAGGCACCAAGAGAGAGGAAAGATGATTTGACAGAAAAAGTAAAGCAAGAAGGAGGAAACAAAACTTACCTGTGTCTTACCTCTTCCCTGAATGGTCATAGGTCTTTAAAATCTATTGATAAATGATTTGACTTTTCTATGATTCACTCAAAAGTAAAGAGTCAATCAATCTATCTATTACTGTTCTAGAGTCACTTATGGATCCTAGAGGGTTGGGTGATGCTTCTACCTCTAAGTATTCTTTATTCCTCCTTCAAAATAGAATGCCTTCCAGCAGTATAATTTTTTGAGAAAATTGTTTGACACCCCTAAACTTTAGCTATAAAATGAGTTTAAATATATATATCCCAAAGGGTTATTACGAAGATTAAATAAGATAATTTAAAGTACCTGAACATGGTTGTACTAGAAGCTCAATAAATGTTAGCTATTATTATCACTCTTATTGTTACATTCATCAATGTTGTGTTTGCCAAGTGGTTAAATATATTAAGACCATGTATTTAAAAGTTTGAGTAAAAAAATAATGTAAAAATAATATATGGTCTCAATGCTAAGCTGATACAGTAGAAATGATTTTTCAAGTGGGATGAATGAGTAATTGGGAAGAAGAACATAGTTAAGGGTCATGAGGAATGCTCAGGAGAGAGTATAAATGAAAGCATTAAAGATATCTTTTTCCTATTTTATAACTGAGCCCTGCCTGGTCTTACCACCCTCAGAAAGACTCTGGAATGTTCCACTAGCTGTCACTCTAGGAAAGTGTTAAAATTCAATATTCTTATCCAAACTTTTCAAAAGCCATAGTTATAAAGTCTGCATTGGCTGTCACATTCCAGCTTCTTTCATAAGTGTGTTTGAAAAACCAATAGAGACACTGTGAAAATCACAATATTTTCAAAAGGAAATGGAGCAAGTGAATAAAAAAAAAAACCATATTTGGGAGGCAGAGTATTGGTAATACAGAACAATTATGATGAAATACATTATTAATTTCAAAATAGTTTCTTAAGTGTAAAAATGCTCTCTTAGAGATATGGGAAGCTACTTTGAAAAACATGGGTCTAAAGAGAAAGAAAAATAAGTGACTATCAGGGCAAAAAATCTTTAACACCATGTCACATAATGAGAGAAATTGACTGGGCAATATACAACCAATTAAGGAGACACAAGAAATGAAAAATTCATTGACATATACTAGACAATGATCATAAAGTTATCTCTTCTCAAATTTAGGGTAGTTATATGCAAGAATAATTGGTAATCTCTAAGGTTGCTGTTGGGATTTATCATCTGTCAGAGTACTGACACGACTTTCTTAAGAAAACAATAAAAACTTGAGGGGGAAAAGGAGTATTGAATTTTCTGACAAACAAGTGATGACTTACATTGTTTTAAGACTCTCTAGTTCAGTATGACATGATTGTGCTCAGGGAATAAAAGAAGGAAGATTTGAAAAATTCAAGTATTATCTGTTCTAAAGTAAATAGAATATTCTGTTCCTATGTTGTCTTTTTTAAAATGAGAGACTCTTCCTCTTTCCTCTCTATCTACTCCTTGTGAAAGCAAATTCTCTCTACCTTTGAACACTCATATATCGTGGCTTAGCTCTTTCCACTATGTAACCTTTAATAGTGTATTAACTATCACTTCTAAAATCAGTATTAATGCCTAACCTAGAGGATTGTAATGGGAATTAAATCCATAATGTGTTTTAAAAGACTTCTTAAAAAGCACATTCCTCCAGAACTTATTTTCCAATCTTTCCTCTAAAACTCTTACAGGATTATGCATGATATAATTTTAGTCTCATATTATTCTATTTGTGCAAATTGCTTGATAAATCTTGTCTAGGGCTCGATTTTTGTCTTTTATCAGCTATGACACCCAGGAAGTCTTGTTAGTTGTTGTTATATTGACTTTGTGAAGGAATTCTAGTATTTTTTTTTACTGATACTGTCCATTCATAAAATTATTAAAAATTTTATTGAATGCCGTTGGGAGAAAAAGTATAAAGAACTTGGAAATAAGACTAAAAGTTAGACGGTGCATCTTTTGGTCTTAAGGGGCCAAATTGCTCTAATTACTCTTTACCATTGATTAAAGGTATGAGACTTGGTAAAATTACATTTTAACTTGTAAATTTTTATTTATAATGAAGCTGGTACTTTTTGTCCAGTAGAAAAGGTAACTACAAAGTTTGAATTTTATTGCCTTGTTAGGACAGCCAGTTTTGCAGGACAACCAGTAATCTGGTTTTGTATCTCACTCAGTTGTATTCTAATATTAATTCATGGATTGCCTACAAATGTACAGATCTTCAGGTGCTCTTTGAATCAGACTTAACATTTTATTTCTTTACTCGTTAATTAATGAGTTGAATAAATTGGCATATATTCTCTTCATTTGTAAGAAAGTCATCAGTGTTTAACTTTTTGAAGATTATATTTTAACTATGGGCTCTAGGCCCAGAGTTGGACTAGGTGCAGATTTTCAGGTTTCTTATGCTTTTTTTGCCCAGAGCTACAGATAGTAATAGAAAATATTCTAAATTCCAAGGGAGAAAGTATATTTCTTTGCTCAAAGAGGATAGAGATAATAAAACTTGAATAAGGAAAACACAATTTTGGTTAAATGAACTGTAAGGATTGTTAAAAGCTGTTTGTAAGGCTGTTGAAATGTAGGAACACTGAGACAAGACCTAATAGACTATGGAATAAAAAGTTGGTAAAATATTTATGTGTGCACCAATGTATCTCATTTAGTTTAGTTTAATATCAGAGAGTGACAAATTATTTTTGCCCAAATGAATTCCACATACTGCTTTAAGAATGAAAAAATTGCATAAACACTTAAAGGTCTTGTTTTAATTTTACTTTTCCTAAATAAAAAAAAAATTCAAAAGAGGTTGGAAGATCTCCTCAGAACCAACACACACTTCCTTACTCACTTTTATCAGCAGTTCTTGATAAGGGCAGTCTGGGTTCCACAAATTGGAAGACTGTCTTTTCCTAATTATGCTGCTTTCCCAGGATGGGGCTGTGAGGAACTTGTAGAAGAGCAACCATAGCAATCATTTTGATTTTGATTTGTTTGAGATTAAAAAGAGAGATAAAATGTGCATAATCACAAACTCTCAATCTATCCCTCCCCCGCACCCTTCCTCCCCACCCCGTAACCATAAGTTCTTTCTCTAAGTCTGTGAGTCTGTTTTTGTCCTGTAAATAAGTTTGTTTGTATCGTTTCTTTAGATTCCACATATGATATCATATAATGTTTGTCTTTGTCTGACTTACTTCACTTAGTATGATAATCTCCAGGTTCCATCCATGTTGCTGCAAATGGCATTATTTCATTCTTTTTTATGGCTGAGTAATATTCCATCATATATATATATATATATATATACCAGATTTTCTTTATCCATTCATTTGTTGATGGACATTTAGGTTGCTTCCATGTCTTGGCTATTGTAAATAGTTCTGCTAGGAACATTGGGGTGCATGTATCTTTTCGAATTAGAGCTCTCATCTTTTCTGGATATATTTCCAAGAGTGGGATTGCTGGATCATATGGTAGCTCTATTTTTAGTTTCTTAAGGAAACTCCATACTGTTCTTCATAGTGGCTGTACCAATTTACATCCCCACCAGTAGCGTAGGAGGCTTCTTTTTCTCCACACCCTTTCCAGCTTTTATTGGGGTTATAAAAAAAAGGAACTTCTGCAATATACGATAACATTGATGAACCTAGAGGACATTATGCTAAGTGAAATAATCTAGTCACAGAAAGACAAATACTGTATGATTCCCCTTATATGAGGTTTCTAAAACAGTCAAGTTCATACAATCAAAGTGTGGAATGATGATTGCCAGGGGCTTGGGGGAGGGGGATGTGAGAAGTTACTAATCAGTGGGCATAAAGTTTCAGTTAAACAAGATGAATAAGTTCTAGAGATCTGTGGTATAACATTATGCCTGTAGTTAACAGTAATGTGTTGCACACAAGAATTTGTTAGGAAGGTAAATCTCATATTAAGTGTACTTACCACAATAAAATAAAATTTCTAAAAAACTAAAAATAATGTGTAAAATCATACAGGAAGAACCATTTCCAACATCCCCTGTTAATTTAGTCCTCTTTTTAATAGATTGCATTCATTAATTATAAATGGTCCTATAACCTAAAGCCACCTGAGCATATGGAGAAAAGTCTTGGCAATAGAAGCACATTCTGCTCCCACTCAAGAAACAGTAAGCACAGCTATCTGAAAAAATAATTCTTTACTTCAAGACAGTGAATTATTCTTTGATAGTCAATATTACTCTAGGTGAAAAATTGTAGACTGTAATCATACTAGAAGTAAAACCATCAAGATTTTTCAGCATTTCTGCAAACATTCTTTTTAAAATATTATTTACAAAATTAGCAAGGAAGGGTCAGCTAATTAAACTGTACTCCATTTCTTCTGTTCCAGGTTCTCTATCTGGTTTCTCATGTTATTTGAAAAATGTCTACACACAGATTAAATATCAAGTTATTTCTGTGACTTTTAAGAGGACAAAATAATCTTTTAATAACACATTTGCCTTGAGAAAACATAACAGAGTTTATTTTCTTTATAAAATAGAATGTCACCTTGAATTATTTTTTTACAAGAATTACTTTTTACATTTATTTCCATCTTTAAAAAATAAAACATTTATGATTTACCCATATTTTTTAAAACAGAGAAGTCTAGTACTCAGATGGAAACCATTATCTCTGGTTAATCTCCATATTTTGCAACCTATAATTAAATGTATGGCTTACAATCACATTAAATTTTATTGAGCATTATCTTTATTTGTGAAATTTATATAAAAATAAAAGTTAACCACTTTTCTGATGTGATTTAGCTAGTAAACTCCCTGAAGGCAAAATGACTACACAGGATATTTCTCAATGTCTCTTTTAAAGAGTTGGTAATGCCATCTCTTAAGTCAGGAAATGCAATACAGCACAGATGCTCATTTTTATCTTTATCAGGTTAAAACTTAGCTGGATATCTTAAGGAGGTCTCAATGTCCTCCCAAGAGAGTATCCAACAACACACTACAATAATCTGCTATCCTCTGTTCACACTTCACTCAGCTGTTTTCTTCTCTCATCTAGGTTTAAATACCTCTCAATTCCAACTGCAAATATATAGTTAGCTCTCCTAAATTGTGTTTATCATAAGAAGACAACCAATCACACCTGTAAAATTATAGCCATAGAAAATAAATCCTTTGAAATCTCCAGTGCTTAGGAAATTTAGTCAAAACAGTTTTATTGGGTTTCTATTTTAGATCTAGGTTAAATATTATGATTTAAAGCTAAACCTGTCATTTAATTAGGAGGAATGAGGAAAAAGTCTATTGACAAAGGTCTCAAATAATAGTTTACTGATAAACAATAAAAAAAAAAAACCAATTGTTTTTTGGTTCCAGAGGGGGAAAATAAAGTTATGTAATTACTTAATAATTATAAATCTACTGGGACCAATACAACAAATACCTTAGACAAGTGATTTGATGGTACAATAGATAATAACTGAACATTTGTTTATTCTTTCTCCCATTCAATACAAGAATTAAGTACATACAATATATTAGACATTATTCATTTGTAAATTCATTAAATAAATATATTCTGGATAAGTACAATGTAGTAGACAGTGCTTGCTGCTGGAAAACCTTACAGAGTTGTTTACAAAGCTGACAGATAAGCAGAAAGCACAGATGACTACACAGGTAACTACAATGAAATGTAAATATTACCATGATAAAAGTGTGTCATTGGAGCATGGGACTGGAATGGGGGCTCTTAAGTCAGTGATGAGGTCAGGAAAGTCCTCCACTGTGAGAAGACTCTTACTCTCAAAGTTAAAGAACATGTAGGATGAATCCAGGAAAAGAGAGGAAGGACATGTATCCTAGAGATAGAAAATAGTAAGTGAAATTGTGCAGAAATTAGGAATTTTTAAATTTTCCTCACTGGTACAGTGAACATTTAGAATAAACTAGCAAGAAGGGGGTAGAGATAAATTCAAGACTAGATTGTTAACAAATCTTCAAGGTCTGTCTTATTTATGTATTAGTGTTTTATCTTATATTAGTAGGGTGTTAACCAGGCAGTAAGATGTCTGTATTCATGTCAGAAAGGTCTCTCTGCTAAAATTGTGAAGAATAAATTCAGTTGGAACCAAAATAAAGGTGAAAAGACAAATTAGAAGGTTATTGCAGCAGTGCATGAAAGAAGTAAGAGTGAAAGCAAAATGGATAGAGTGGGAGGGGGAGGTTTGAGATACAATTAAATGCAGACATGACAAGACTTGGTTATTCACTGTGGATAATAAAGAAGAAGGGGTTGAAGATTATAGTCAGATTTCTGAGTTTGGTAACTGCGAGGATGGTTGTATTACGTATTGAAAATGCAAGCAGGTTCAGTGGGATTAATTGAAAATAAGTTCAGTATTATAGGTGTCGAGTTTGAGGTATCTATAGAATATCCATTTGAAATAAACAAAAAGCAAATGGGTATATTGCTGTCCATTTTACAGAAAATTTTGAGCAGGACAGTGATTTTGAAGACACCAGTCTGTAGTATTGGTTATTTAAGCTATGGTTGTGAATTAAATTGACCAAATGATGTGTACAGTGTAAGAAAAGAGGATTTAGGACAGAAGCCAGAAGAATATTACAATCTAATTACAAGTAAGAGAGAATGAGAGAATATAAAGTGAGAAAGAGTACATATGTAGTGTAGTGGCATGAAAGTGAAAGAGTGTTTAAAGGGAGGTTTTCAAAAGTGTCAGATGTGGCCACAGTAAAACAATGTAAGGATGAGAACTGTCCATGGTGAAGGTGAATAGTGGCAGTGCTAAGAGGAGTTTAGTGGATGGATGATGTCAAATCAAAATTGTAGTCAATTTAGTAATGAATAGGAAGCTGAGAAAGCAAAAACCATATACCTTAAAATGATTTGGCTATAAAAAGTAGGAAATAGCACTATGGTATCTAGAAGCACTTCACAGCATCAAAGCAATGCTATGTATGTACATATGTGTGTATTTACATATATATGTACATATGTATTTCTTTTTACTGAAAATGAGAAAAAATATGCATGAATGTGATTGTGAAAATGAAGGAGAAAGTTTTAAACACACAAGTCAGCTGGGATAGTTGATATTAGAACATGTTTTGCAAGAAAAATAGAAAACAACATAATCCAGATAGGAGGTAATTAGAAGTAATACTATCCTAAACCTGGTGTGGGTATATACTGGAGGGATTCCAGAAGGATAAAGACATAATTAAATGTGTGTTTTAGATGTACTATTCTGGATTCACTGTGAATGTGAATTTCAGAGGGGCCAGCCTTGAGGAAAGGAAGCCAGGTAAGGGTGTAATGAAAAATTTCAATCAACAAGTGATCAAGACATAAACAGAACTGGTCATTATAGAAGCAGGGATAAGGGAAATAACACAAGTTTTGAGTAAGTAAGCAGAATCTATGAGACTTTGTTTCTGACTAGATATTATGAGTGATCTGATGATAGAGGTGAAGTACTGGAACAAGTATAGAAAATTTTGCATTTTTCCAAATTTGATGATTAAACAATTAGAAAACAAGTATGTATTGAGTGCCAACTGTGTACTATATATTATGTAGAGCTGGGGGTCGGAGCTAATCAGAAAGATAATGCACAAATACTTAAGGTAGTGTTTAGTAAGTGTCTTAGAGGTATGAACAATGAGTAGGGGAACCTCTAGAAACAACGTGCTATAACCTGGAGCTAGTAAGCACAAGAAGGACAAGTTTAAGAGAAATAGAAGAAAGAGAAAACTATGTGTATAGGGCCACCTGCCAAGAACAATGACCTTTGGTCGAGGAATAAGCCTGCCTATGACAAACACACAAGAAGGAAACAAGTGTTTCAAGAGGTGGAGAGAAGGACTCTCTCAACTTTACTTTCCCACTTCCTTTGAGTCTTATTTTGCTAATGGTCTTCTCATAGGCTGTACTCCACCATCAGAAGCCAGAGAGCTTGTTGAAACTTACTGACACAGTCTATATATATCAACTTTCTTGGACATGATCAAGGTCATGAACAGTGGAGAATGGATCTGGCATGTGGGTAATAGAAGATATCTAGCAGGAAATATTCAGATTTGAAGATACTAAGCTTGAGATAATTCACCCATAAAGAACTGTCTAGTATGTATTTGTATATTGGAATCTGGAAGTCAGCCAAGGCATTAGAGCTAGAAACTACACCTTATATATTGATGGTTTTCAGATGACTTTACAGATAACAATTGCCACAATTTATTGAATACTTACTGCATTACAGTATTTTCTATAACTTCAAATATTTATATATTTATATAACTTATCTTTATTACAAACTCTGCATTTTTCACATGAAGAAACTGAATTTTTTAAAAAATTCTTATAATTCATGCAAATAAGTTGCATAACTAGGTCTATTTAACACTAAGGTCTTTCTATAATCTCAATCCCTTCAATACTCATGTCATAGTTGATATTTTAATTTTACCAATTTAAAAATACAATTATTCAAAGAGATCCCAACAGGATGATTTTTTTTTCTTTTTTTTAACTGAAATATCTTGAGAGTTTGGCATGTAATAGGAATTTTATAAGTATTTCTTGAGGGAGTTAAATGAATTGGCCAAGATCTTACACTAAGTTATTAGTGGGATCAGATTGCAACCTCACATCCCTACCTTTTGTGTTACTCCTATCAATCCCATGAAACCAGTTCTTTAAAAAGAATGATTTTTAACAGATATTAATTACAGTAGATAAATATAATGTGAAAAGAATTATATCATCTGAACAATCAGAGAAAATGATCCATCACATATATTGAGGGTAGAAGAAACTAAGCATTTATATTGTGGAATGAGCAATGTCTTTATTAATCTGGCAATTAGTCATTGTGCTAGAGAGAGCATTCCTGGCTGAATTCTCTGGAGAGAGATGGAGCTGACTTTATAATGAATTTTGTCCAGCAAGAATAAAAACACAAAGTTATACTGGCATTTTGTCTCTAAAAGAATTAATGACAAGTTTGTCTTATCTCTGACAGCTCATAATTGTAATAATGTGAAAAAAACATGAGTCAACTGTCATAGCTAAATTTTCCCTTGTCGACTTTTAAGTGTCCACAATTATGCTCTAAATTTTATCAGGGTCTAGTAAATAGTATCTTCTCTCTAAATGTGTGTTTTTTTTTCTTTAATTGTGAAATGCGGTCAGTAGTCTAACATTATTATATAATAACATATGCTCATCTGTAAGATTTTGCCTGAAACATAGCCTGATGTCCTTTAGATGACATATATGTACATGGTCTAGAAGGTGTTCTCAAATGTTTCCCTGAGCAAATTACCTAAAGGAGTACTTCTTGGCTAGGTCTATCTCCACATCTTCTGTCTCTGCCTTACTTTATTCTTTAGAGAACTTTTCCTTATTTGAAATTATACATTATATATTTATTTATTTGCTTACTCTTGGTCTTCCAATAGAATACCCAAAAATTACATTCTTAAATATATACTAAACAATGATGAACAATTACATATATATAAAATACACATATATGTGAATATTCATAACACCACTGTTAGCCCCCAAATGGAAACAAACCAAGTGTTCATTATTGGTAGAATAGAAAAATATCTTGTGATTTATTCCCACAAAGGAATAGTTGCATATCAATGAGAATAAATTAATTGCAACTATACACAACACAGGTGACCCTTATGAGAGTTGATATTGAGCAAAAGAAACCAGACACAAATTCGCATGTTATGAGTCCATTCGTATAAAGTTCAACACAGAAAAACTTAGTCTATGCTTTTAGAAGTTAACATAGTGGTTACCTGTGGGAGGTGTCATGACTGGATGGGGTTGTGGGGAGAGTGGGGAGCTTCTGAAATACTCATTTGCTGGATTGTACTATGTTAACTTGATTAAACTATATAATTATATTTCTATCCCTTTTCAATATAATTCCAAGTTAATATTAAACAAAAGAGGAACTTCAACATCAGCAGTCACCATTATTCTCAGTCACCACAATAAATACGGGGAAGAACAAACACAATGGTGCCCCACAGGTCCTAGACTGTCTTTTCTGTTACCTACTCTACATTCAGCTCATCTTTCTACCTGCTAACCTTACTGACCAACAGAGACTCTAGGCCCACTACACGGATACTTGGCTATAAGTCATATGGGGGTAGCTGCATTAAAGCAACAGCATCACATAAACCTCCTTACAAGATCCCCATTCACGACCTCACTTTGGCAGAAGAAGGTTGTTGGAATTTTTTTTTTCTGGGTAAACTCCAAGTTAACTTTCTCAACAGTGCCTTAGCCAAGTTGACTAGTGACTCTTTCTATGATTCCCTGACTCTTCATTCCAGACCTTCATTTTTCCAGTTCCTCCCACATGTCTGTAAAGTATAACCTCACAATAAGTTCTTTATTCATATGTTTCTCATATTGATTCAATTTCCTTCAGTGAACCTTGACTGATTTATTGGTAACTTTCCATTTCTTGATCTGGGTGTTTGTTACATGGGTGTGATCCCTTTTGGAAAAATTAATTAATCCTTATATTTAAGATTTTTGTACTTTTCCAATTATATTTTATGATTTAGTTAAATGTTTACTTATAAACTCTTTGCAGGAATGAGAAAAAGTTTTCACAAGATATTGGATCAAATTCAATTTTACTCTCGCAACAGATATGTACAAGCTATATATTCTTCCATGGGAATAACACTGTTTACCTTTTTATCTAAGACATCCATGTATCATTTATGAATAATTCTAAAGTAAGAAATTATTATATAGTATTGTCTAATATGGTCACTTCAAAACTAATTAAATGCTTTCTGCAATGCCACCTGTAGAAGGTTTCCTTCAATTTGAAAAGGTATATTACCTTAAAGAACTAGGTGGTTTAAAAAAATCAAGTAATTTCATGGGTTATCACCTGGTAATAAAATTGAGCTGATTAGACATCTGATGCAATTAAAAATCCCAGACTCTTTACCCAGCTGCCCTTACTAACCAGCAAGGAAATATAAAGATGAAACAAGGTGTGTTTTTTGAATAATAGTTATTGACCAAGGGAAAAATCAGAGTGAATATCTATTCTATAGATGCATGATAAGCTGAATAATTGCCTGCAGAGGAATCCAGTTTCTAACCCTTCTAACACATGAATGTTTACTTTATATAGCAGAATGAACTATGCAGATGAGATTCTTGAAGGACCTTGAAATGGGGAGATTATCCTGCATTATCAGGGTGGACCCTAAATGCAATTACAAGTATTCTTGTAAGAGAGAAGCAGGGGGAGATTTGACAGAGGGAAGAGGAAGAAGGCGATGTGGAAATGGAAGCAGGAGTAGAAAAGGCAATGTCATGTGGGTCCATGAGCCAATGAAATAGGTCAGTCTACAGAAGCTGGAAAAAGTAAGGAAATGGATACTTACCTAGAGTTTTCCAAGAGACCACAACCCTTCTGACACCTTGATTTGGGCCCCGTGAAACCCATTTCTGACCTCCAGTATAATAAAAGAATAAATTTATATTATTTTAAGCCACACAGTTTGCAAGAGTTTGTTAAAGCAGCCATAGGAAACTAATGCAAGAAGGGAGAAAAAAAAAAAAAAAAAAGAAGGGAGGAAGGGGCTTCAAGAAGTTAAATCAGTACATGCATGAGAAATAAGCATGCCTTATAAACAGAGAGAGGAAGGCAAAAAGAAACCCAAACAAAAATAATGGTAGAATAGTTTGCAGTCTTCTAACTTAAAGAGAGATGGGCTCCAAAACACAGTGAGAATTTAACCACATAGAACTAGAGTTCTCAGTCTTGATCATATTCCCCACATAAGACTCCGGTAGCCTTGGTCATAGGAGACCTCTGTCACCCATGACAATGATATGACAGTAAAAAGCCCAAATGCAATTTAATTAAGCTATAATTAGAGGCCAGGCCACACTTGGCATGGTAACTTCTCTATGAGGAAAGCCGGAGGTGAAGTTTGCTAATTATTTGAATCACTCTACAAGAATGAGGTCAATGTGAGAAATATTCTGAGATGGTATCTACAGTTCCTCTTCAACTTACATCCCTATAAATTCATCATAAATTGAAAATTCCATGAGTTAAAAATGCATTTAACACATCTAACCTACTGAACATCGTAGCTTAGTATAACCAACCTTAAGCAAGTTCAGAACACTTACACTAGCCTATGGTTGGGCAAACTCATCTAATACAAAGCCTATTTGATAATAAAGTGTTGAATGTCTCGTACAGTTTATTGAATACTGTACTAAAAGTGAAAAAACAGAATGGTTGTATGGGCGCAGAACGGTTGTGAGTGTGTCAGTTGTTTACCCTTATGCTGGTGGGGCTGAGTGGGAGCTGCGGCTTGCTGCAGCTGTTAGCATCATGAGAGAGGATTGTACCACATATCACTAGCCTGAGAAAAGATCAACATACAAACTTTGAAGTATGTTTTCTACTGAATACGTATTGCTTTTGAACCATTGTAAAGATGAAAAGTTGTAAGTCTAACCATTATAAGTTGGGGACCCTCTGTACTTATATATTATAAATATGAGACATGTAAATATCTATCTATGCACACACAGAGAAATAGGTTTGAGCCTGTGTACTCTAGCTTAGAGATATTGCTGTAAGCCCCAGAGGTTTGTTCTTAAAATTATCTGCACCGTTAGGTGATTCCTATAAGCCATTTCAAACATTCTTGATGTCACACAACTGGAATCAGTTAACAAGGGTCTCTAGAACATTCTCATTTTTCTAGCCCATCATTAAGGTTGTCTTCCTTGGATTTTTGCTCTGCTTCTAGTTTTTCCATTTCCTGACTTTTGCGTATTTTTATTTATAGACTTGATTCAATCTTCAGAATGATTCACCTCCCTCATTTTCCCTGATTCACACTGGATTACAGCTAGGACTACCACTTGGACTCATTCTCTGGAATATGGGCTTAGGCAATTCTAGTGCAGGAAAGGGTTTAACTCAGCAGGACTGTGTTGCCCTACCCCTGCACGTTCCCTGGAAGGGCTTGTTTTAATGTAACTGTGCTAGAATATTCTGTCTCATAAGGTTGTTTGTGTAAGCCTGAGGCCTTGTGACATGCTGTACCAGTTTATCCAGTTTATGCTAATAATGTTATTTATGGTAAACACTTCCTTTCAATCAGGGGGGCTAGAGCTGCAGTAACTGAAGTCAGTCACACAGGCACTGTTTAGACTACATGATTGTAGCTGACCCCCAGTAAATCCAGGACAGCCAAGCCTAGTTAAACTTCCCTAGTTGGCAACACTTCACACTTGTTGCCACACAACGCTGCTGGAGGAATTGAGCTCATTCTGTGCTACCCCAGTGCAAGGGATGCTTAGAAGCTTACGCCTGGTTTCCTCTGGGCTTTGCCTCATGAGCCTTTTCCCTTTGCTGATTTTCTCTGCATTCTTTCACTGTAATAAACTGTAACAGTGAATATAAAAACCTTTAAGAAGTCCTGTGAGTCTTTCTAGTGACTCATCAAGCTTGAGATAACCTCAGGGACCCCTACCACAGCTTATCTCCCAGAGTTAAGTGAGCAAAGGTTTTTCTCATGCACTCCTGTGGATGGTGCTACAACTTCATTCTTGCTCATTTCTCCAACAAAGTGCTGAACAGAATATAGTTATAGCAAATAAAAAAATTTAGTGATAGCAGAAAGCAATTTAGTAATAGAAGAAAGAAAACCTGTGAGTTATTCTTACACTTCTGTTAATATTTTTCATTGTTTTTTTACTTCATTATGTGACTGAGAAAAACTTGTACCAGGAGGGAACTGGTCATCTCTGATATTTTCTTGTGTCTTCTTAAGCTTGCATTACATTCTTATTTTTAGTCCATGGTTTTTTTGCAATAATTGTTTTAACCTACTTCCCTTTTTGTGGTGATAAGTTAAAGTAAGCTAATATAGTCTATAAATGCACTTTACAAATCACAGATGAAGAGGTCTTAATGGATAGAAAGGTACATAATTGAATGAGGGCTCCACCCTCAAACCCCCACATTTTGAGTTAATTGTAGTTAAATTGTGTCCCCCCCAAAATTCAGATGTTGAAGTCGTAACTCCTAGTAGCTCAGAATGGGACTGTATTTGGAGATAAGATCTTTAAAGCAGCAATTAAGGTTAAATGAGGTCATTAAAGCAGGACTAATCCAATCTGACTTGTGTTCTTATAAGAAGAGATTAGGACACATAGAGAAAAGACCATGTAAGCACACAGTGAGAAGGCAGCTGTCTTCAAGCCGAAAAGAGAGGATTCAGAAGAATCCAACTCTGCTGATGCTTTGATCTTGAGCTTCTAGCCTCTAGAATTGTGAGAAAATAAATTTCTGTTAGTCATCCAGTCTATAATACTTAGTTATGGCAGAGCAGCTCTAGAAAACTAATACACTCTCCAAACTGTAAACTACTAATGGACCTTTAGTATAAATAGCAAAACTGTATGTGATTATCTGATATATGCACTCAGGAAACAATTATGAATCTGATATTAAATATTGGACAACAATTTTTTTCTAGTATTTTAGAAAAAAATGTATGTCTGCTCTAGAGTTTCTTATAACGTAAATTTCTATGTGAGTGATTCTCGGCCTATAGGCCATGCACCAGGTGACTGAAAGTTGAATACAGTAAATTTATAAATTTATTTGTACAAATAATAACTCTAGACTGAATAAATAATTCCTGTACACAGCTATATTACAGACTTTCAAATGTATGTAAATGATACTCTGATTTCAAGATACAAATCATTTATAAGTATTTCTACTTAAATGATTGTACTATTGTGCCATTAATTAATGAATTCTAAGAAAAAGTTATCATGTAAGAGTCCACATGTTTTTCATGTTATAAAGAAATAATTATACTGAATGTATGGAATCTGCATATGGATATCACCTTCAATTTTAAATAGAGCTGGGAAGTGTGTGTCTTTTTCTTTGGAAAAATAACACAATATATGACCTAGAATCATAGAGAGAAAAGATATCTTCTGTATTATTGATTTTAAAATCTTTATTTTCATATGAAGAAAAAAAAGCTGAGACATTTATTACTACTTAACTGAGCTAATACCTGAGTCATTTAATCTAGTAAAGGCAATATAGAATAGTTGTTTGTGACCTCTGAAGTTGGTTTAAATGTGTTCAATTTCCAGCTTCACAATTCACTAGCTGTGTGATATTGAGAAAACTAAATTAATGTCTCCATCTCAATTTTCAAACCTACAAAATGGGGATGATGAGTTTCCTTCATAAGAATTTTGTGAGAATTAAAGGAGAAAAAGCAGTCAAGGCACTTGGCACAGGGTCTACTAAAAAAACAGTGAGCAAAGATTTGGCTACCCCATTCCTTCTAGCATTAAGCTAATTTTCCTCTACAAGCCCTTTACTGCATTCACTCACCCAGTCAACTTCTACCCTGGATACCAAAGAAACAAAGTAATTCTAAGAATGATCTTAAGACTTAGAAAGAAAAGTATCATAGCTCCCTAGCAGGAACCAAATCAACTTAAACTGTGCTAATTTCCCTGAAACTAAGTACTTGGACTTAAAGCTACAGGACACCTTCCTTCTCTGATGCACTTCAGTGACTCCTGTGAAATTCTTAATTTTTTACTGAACCTAAAGCCTTTCAGAGAGTCAAAACATGACAATTGGAAGGCAGTTTGTCATTGACTTCAAAATATCTGTTTGTGTCTTTATTCCAACACTGCCTTGTAATCGTTTTCTTTTTGAAAACACAAATGGTAAATATCAAAGAGAAAGAATTAATGTGTATAAACCTCTTATAAAAAATCACTGATCTTTTCCATCTTTAAATAAGACATAACACTGTTGGGAGTGAGGACAATGTCACCAGGTTAACAATTTAATTTATGAGAGTACATACACAATTGCACATTGCAAAGGAGACTGGGCTTGCTCTAATCATCAGCCAAATCAATGCAGGATGATAATGGAAATCAGCCCTTTAAAAACTACCAGGTAAATTGTTACTCAATCCGTCAGACAAAGAATATTTCTTTATTAATTCTCACTCAACATTCAACAGGATACTTTACATGACTTAATAATCAGTTACTTATTAACATATTTGTAATTATTTTCTTTCATTTTACACCAGCATATTGTATCTTATTTGATTGTTTCTGCTTTTCCCCACCTCCACCAACATATTTTGGAATGAAAAAATTTACTTTTTATGGTCTTCTGACATTTCCAATTACCAAGTATTCTCATTCGTGAGAACAATGGCTGATAAATTCATAAAATAAGACAGAAAACCATAAATTGAATAACATATTTATAGAACATTATTTCAGCTGTGTATTGCAGAACATTTGAGTGTATAACTAAAAATCAGCTGAGACAAGTGATACATCTTTAGAAGAAAACAGTGCAAACTGACAATGTAGTAAGTACTCTTTTCTTTTTTTTTTTTAATTAATTAATTAATTTATTTATTTATTTTTGCTGTGTTGGGTCTTCGCTTCTGTGCGAGGGCTTTCTCCAGCTGTGGCAAGCGGGGGCCACTCTCCATCGCGGTGCGCGGGCCTCTCACCATCGCGGCCTCTCTTGCTGCGGAGCACGGGCTCCAGATGCGCAGGCTCAGTAGTTGTGGCTCACGGGCCCAGTTGCTCCGCGGCATGTGGGATCCTCCCAGACCAGGGCTCGAACCCGTGTCCGCTGCATTGGCAGGCAGATTCTCAACCACTGCGCCACCAGGGAAGCCCAGTACTCTTTTCTTGTTTTTGCTTTCTTCTTCTTTGGTTTCCTTTTTTATAAGGAGGAAATTATAACAGTAATGAAGGTGTTAAGAAAAATTATTCACAACTTGAAAATAAGGCCAAAGGAAGCTTGCATGTTTTTCTGCCTCATCCTGGAGCATTGTCCAATAGGCCCACGAAAAAATAATGTAATTTTCTAGGAAGGATATTTTTTTGTTTGACTTACTAGTTCCAGTTTATTAGGGACCGCAAATTCTGTGAAGTGATATGTTAACATGAAGATGCAAATTATTTTTTGTTGGTAGGAAATACACCCAATAGATTATGGTTTTCTTGCCCTTTAGGACGTTAATCCATTTTATATCTAATTTAGTAATCTTATTTCACCATTTTTTCACTCTTTAGTTCTGTCTCTTTATCATTTTGCTGTTTCCTTCACTGAAGAGTTAGACCTTTGACATGTGTTCACTTTATATTGGGAAGTATGTTATTAACGTTTGGAAAATTATACTTTTACTACTCTTATTTTTATTATGAATACTTTGGATTTAAATTTCAAATTATAATTATACTTTTAAAATTATATTTTATTAAGGAAAGCAATAGTCATTCGTAAAGCAAGGTAGTTACTATCAACAATGAAAAAAAACAATTAAAGGAGGGCAAGAGCCACTTATATCAAAGGAATCCATCGGATTTAAGATGTACTATGCTTCTTTGCAACTGTATATTTGCAAAGCACCAAGCATCCTGACATCATCTTAAAATACCTCCATTAACTCTGTGAACTTTATCTATATCCCTTCCTGAGAATTTTCAGATTTTTCTAATTTAATCTATTTTCTCCCTCTTAAAAGAAAGACACTCTTTGTAACTTCTAGGTATGAAATCATTTTCCTGATTCTTCCTCAAGTGATAAGTAAATGGTGTAGCTTAGGAAGGGGCATAAAGAGGGAAAAGAGGGGAGGAGGGTGGGGGAGAGATGGATTGGGAGGTTGGGGTTAGCAGATGAAAACTATTATATTAGAGTGGATAAAAAACAAGGTCCTATTGTGCAGCACAGGGAACTATATTCAATATCCTGTGATAAACCATAATGGAAAAGAAAAAAATTGGTGGGATTGGTCAGTCCTTCAGGAACTCTGACCCTTCTGAGGAATGTCTTGCAAGAGTTGGGGGGTAAGAGGGTATATCATTGAAGAACAACTGAGAAGGTTGTCGGGAAGGTGATCAAGATCATTGCCAATGGTTCACAGTTCTACTTAGACACCTCTCTATCTTCAATTTCATTTATCATATAGAGGTTGGCTGGGTTAGGTGGGAGCTTAACCACAAAAGAATATTTTTATCTGAGAGTTGTTTCTCCTTTAGTTGGTGTTGTTCCTTCAGCCTTTGTTAGAGCATAGCATCCAGTTTCAGTCACTACTCTTGGGGAAAAGAGACAATGGACACACTTAAGGGAGAGAAAATAGGTCTAGGAAAAAATGTTTTAAAAGTTCTTTTGGGTTTGATTTTGTTTTAGTTTGTTTTTTGTTTGTTCTTGGTTTGTTTTTAGTTTTTAGCTTATTAGAGGGAAGTCTGAGAAATAATTTAATTACTCTCAGCAAGTAAATAGTACAGTTATTTTGAACAATCAGGTAGTTTTCCCTGGATCAACAAAGGAGCATTCAAAAGCTTACGTTGAAAGAGAAATTCTTATAGATTCATGTCATTCAGATCTGGAATGGCATTTAACATTTGAAAACAATTAGTCTCACCACACACTTCTTCAAAGGAAGAAACATAGATTCAAAATGTACTGACTTATACGAGGCCACTCAGTTGGTAAAGAGATGGAGAAGGGGCAGCATATTACAGATAAAGGAGCGCTTTACTGAAATGGAAGAAACCTGAACTCCAGAGCACATTTTGCCCTCAAAATTCCTTTTCTCAAATGTTGGGAATGACATCAAGACAACTACTTTAACTCTATTTATTTTGCAAAGCTAGGTCTGGCCTAAGGCTATTTCTCAATCTTAGTACCAAATATTTTGAAATTCAACAATTCTGACTTTTACTGAAAGAACAAAGCACTTCCAAGGATCGTAACTATGATTGGTTTTACTTGATGTCTTTGGAATAGACTGTGAATATATTTATCATATTTATATGTCCCACAGCTCTTGGTCTGAGGCTCAGTTGAGGTTTGCATTAGTAACTAAAATTAATTTCTCTGTTCTACTCTGACAGCAATTTTGAATTACTGTAAATTTCAAGACATGTTCGTCAACTATAAGTAATTACTAATAAGTGACAAATACTTTATTTTGTGTCTTTAATTAGTTGCAAAGTAATATATTTCCAGAGTATTGGGTGATAAAAACAAATAGTATAAATCATTTTAAGATTGATTTTTTAATTTTTGTTTCCAATGAAAATTATGAATAAGAATTGAAAAATTATAGTGTGCAATACAACTAAATAAATGTTTCCAGGAATGATGCCTTTTTAATTGAAAATAAGAAAACAACCTGCATTCAATTTCACCAAGCCACATGATACTACCACATCTCTCAATAGATTTCAGCATTTTTATGCTTTAATATTGCATTCCACTTTTTTTAATCCAAGTAATCAGAATCTTGTTTTGAAAGCAAACCATTTATTACTTGGTATGTGGCTATTTATTACCTCTCAGTTATGTTTTGCAGTCATGCAATAGAAATGGCAGTTAACAGATCATTTCTCTAGCAATCTGGGAATGAATTACAATGCCATAGAAAGTAGAATGGCAGAATCAACAATTAATGGTTTCCAAAAGTATGTTAGTAAATCTGTGCTAGAAATACAGACATATCTAAAACTATATTTGATATATTTCTATCTTTTTCATGTTTTCCCAAAAGACTTCTGTCAAGCAACCATAAAGACACTGGAGATATGGGAAGAAGTTTAAATGGACCAATTTTCTCATCTTTCACATGTATGTGTCAATACTTGAATTTAATTTGAAAAATCAAGCATGAAAATTTAGTTATGGAAGTAATGCTGATGAGCAGTAACAGAACTCAGAAAATAGCAACTTTGAGATACAGTGTTTGGGATTACCATGCTCTTACCACATTTCCATTGCTTTTGAGGTTTTTTGTCAAACTTTGCTACATATGTTTTGTGATCTATGCATATTTTGATTCCCACAGGGCATTTCTTATTTTGCAGAAAAGATGATTATTTATATTTATATATTTAAAGCATGTGACAAGTTTAAAACATTTATATTGAAAATTTTAACAATGTTAACATTATTTTAATTTTTCAGTCCTTTCCAAAATATTGGATAAAACCTAGTGCCTCTGTATGAAAGATTAATGGTCATTTGTTTAGTATTAATTTAAAAATGCCATGATTCCTAGAAGCTGAGAAATAAAATGGTGCCAAATCCTTGGTGATAAATACATTTTTCAAGTGAGGTGGTTTACAATCCTTGCTTTCATCAATTTGAGAGAAGATCTGAGTTATAGCTAATGAATCAATGAAGATAATTTTTAATAATATGTCACAATTTATTTTTAGCACATACTTCAGAAAGATTTCAAAGAGTGAACTTGATAGAAGGAAACTAATGTCACTTTCATATATTTATTTATATGAATACTATGGCTCAGTTGATAGCAGTTAGTGATTAATAGGAGTAGAATTTATGCAGAAACATGACAGTTTAGAAAAGTTATTTCAATCTATGGATACAAAGAATAATAGAAAAAAGTATCATTTTTCTCATTAAATATATATTCCAATTAATTTTTATGTTTAATAAATGCTAACACTTTTTCATTTTTTTATGTTTTTGATGAAGTATGTACTAATAATAATCATACTGAACTCTAGAAGAAATTTTGTTTTTTACACTTGAGACTCATGTTCACAAGAAAACAAATAAAACAATTTTTTTCGTATTTCATGTAATAAAATTATCAAGTGGTGGATAAAGTATTTTACAGCTAAAAATATAAGAAAATAAAATAAATATTCTGTGAAAAATTTAGAGTGAAACTACATGTCCATACAAGAATAGGAAAATATTAAATTTATGAATATTAATGAAGTTAATGTTCATATGTTTTAAAAAAAATGATGCTGCATTTTTAGATCCATTAGGTATATTTAGAAGTATTATGTAACACTTTAAAATATACAAATAATTTTATATATTTAAATATGCTAAAAAGTATTTTTAAGTGATTTAATTTTATTATGACAATTTTTAAGTATCAACTTACATATGTTCAAGAAGTGTAATTCCTTTTGGTCTGCATAAGAACATGTTAGAAAGCCAATGATATGTTTGACTCTTCAATAGTAGACTATTTGCATAATTTTATCTCATTTTTTTGTTATTTTTGATTGAGGTGATATTTACATAGCATAAAAATCCAGAGGTAATGTTTCTAATGAAATGGAGTTCATTAACAAGAGCATTGGCGTTTAAAAAAATTAATAGACTTTATTTTTTAGAGATGTTTTAGATTTAGAAAACTTTAGTGAAAATACAGAATTCCCATTTGCCAGCCCTTCCTGGTAATTCCCCCTATTATGACACATTGCATTAATGTGGTACATTTGTTACAGTTGGTGAGCCAATATTGATAAGTCATTATTAACAAAATCCATAGTTTATGTTAGGGTTCACTCTTAGTATTGTACATTCTATAGGTTTTAAAAATGTATGACATGTATCCATCATTATAGTATCATACAGAATAGTTTGGCCACACTAAAAATCCTCTGTGTTCTGCCTACCCATCCCTTTTCCCACCCTCCAACCCATGACAACCACAGATCATTTTACTATCTCCATAGTTTTGCCTTTTCCAGAATGTTATATCGCTGGAATAACACAATTTGTAACTTTTTCAGATTGGTTTCCTTAACTTAGCAATATACATTTAAGATTCTTCCTTGTCTTTTCATAGCTTGATAATTCCTTTTTATCACTGAATAATATTCCATTGTACGGATGTACCAGTTTGTTTATCCATGACCTATTGAAGGATGTTTTGGTTGCTAATGAGTTTTGGCAGTTATGAATAAAGCTGTTATAACATTTGTGTGCAGGTTTTTGTGTAGGTAAGTTTTCAATTCATTTGGGTAAGTGTAAGCACAGTAACTGGCAAATTTTTAAAGTGAGCAATTAAATGACATTGAGTATATTCTCAATGTTGTACAGCCACCCCATCTATACAGTTCCAAAATATTTTCATCACCACAAAATAAAACCCTGTACCTATTGAAATTAAGCAGTCATTTGTTATTCTCTCCTTCCACCAACTCCCAGAAACCACCAATCCTCTTTCTGTCCCTATGAATTTACCTATTCTGTATATTTCATATAAATGGAATTCTATAATATATAGCTTTTTGTGTCTGGCTCCTTTCATTATGCATAATGTTTTTAAGGTTCATCCACATTATAGAATATACTAGTATGATATTCCTTTTTGTAGCTGAATAATATTCCACTTCATGTATGTATATATGTATATACTACAATTTGTTTATCCTTTTGTCCAGTTTGGACATCGGATTTTTTTCCACCTTTTGACTACTATGAATAGTGCTATTATAAACACACGTATGCAGGTATTTGTTTGAGTACCTTATCTCACTTCTTTTGAGTGTACACATAGGAGTGTAATTATCAGGTCATATGATGATTTTATGTTCAACTTTTTGAGAAATCACTGAACTGTTTTCCACAGAGATGCACCATTTTACATTTCTACTAGCAGTATATGAAGGTTCCAATTTTTCCATATCCTTTTCAACATTTGCTAATTTCCATTTTTTAAAAATATTATCATAGCCATCCTAGTATATGTGAAGTGGTATCTCAAGATTTTGACTTGCATTTTCCTAATAACTAATGACATCCTGCATCTTTTCATGTGCTTTTTGGACATTTGTATATTTTCTTTGGAGGAATATCTATTAAAGTCCATTGTCCATTTTTAAACTGGGTTTTTTTTTTGAGTTTTAGAAGTTTTTAAAAATATATTCTGCATGTTAAACCTTTGAAGGTTAGTTTTATGTGTCAACTTGACTGGGCTAAGGGATCCTCATATAGCTGGTAAAACATTGTTTCTGGGTGTGTCTGTGATTTCTATAAGAAGCAACATTTGATTCAGTAGACTGAGTAAAGTGATCTCTTACCAAAGTGGGTGGGCCTCATCTAATCCTTTGGAAGCCTGAATGGAACAAAAAGGCAAAGGAAGGGCAAATTCTCTTTTCTTGAGCTGGGATGCCCATCTTTTACTGCCCTCAGACATCAAAGCTCCTGGTTTGTGGGCCCTTGGACTCCAGGACTTACACCATCAGCTCCCGTGGTTCTCAGAACTTCTGATTCAGATCAAATTTTACAATGATCTTCCCTGGTTCTCTAGCTTGCAGACAGCAGACTGTGGAAATTTTCCACCTCCATAAGAGTGTGAGCCAATTCTTATAATCTCTCTTCTCTCTCTCTCTCTCTTTCTTATATCTATATCTATATAGCTATAGCTATCCCTTATTAGTTCTGTTTCTCTGGAGAACCATGAATAATACAGTATCTTTATCAGATATATGATGTGCAATATTCCCTCCCATTCTGTAGGTTATTTCTCTTTCTTGATAATGCCCTTTTTGCAGGAGTAAAATAAATGTCCAAATTCATTCTTTGGTATGTGGATATTCAGTTATTCAGATATTCCACCTCTTGTTGAAGAGACTATTTTCTTTTTTTTTCTTTATCAAAATATGTATCTAATACTTCTCAAATGATAAGGATATAATTCTTCATATGTATCTTACATATTTTAGTCTCCAATATTTTTTATAAATGTTTACATTTTTAATTCTTAGACACTAATTTTGTTGGAAAATTTTCAAATTAGTATCTACATTTTCTCACTATAAAGAGCAGCTAAACTGAGATGAATTTTAGCAGAGTTTTAGTGTCAGATAGTATGTCTGTTTATGTGTGTGTGTGTGTGTGTGTGCATTGGGAGTGGGTGTGTGTGTTCAAACTCTTCAGAATTATTCTATGTAGATATCAAGCTTAACTCATGTCGAGACTAAGTATGGTAGAGGTTTGTTCTGTTTTGATTACATCGCTAGGTGCATATGAATTAGTGAGGAAAATGTAAGGTTGAGTGATGAGATTATATCTGGTGCAGCTCCATACACAGGAACTGCCTCTGCGCTTGCCTAGCTCAGCATTCTTCCATACCCAAGTATCAGCAAATTACCATTTGTTTGTGTGATTTCAACAAATGGTAACAAAATCTACTCAGAGTGAAATCCTAATAATTGTCCCCAGAAACCTAAAGACGAGTGGTGCCAGTCCCAACTTTTCTTTACTCCATGACCTCTCAGTACTGCCGACTGTGCTGCTGACATTTCTTCATTTTCAGGTTAGACAATTATCATGATGAGCCAGAATATATAAAGAGGAAATTACTTTTTTATAGGTGGTACTGAGTGTTTTGTCTCTTAAATTCAAGAATGATATTTTTCTTTTACTTATCCTATTGACCATTTAAAGAACTATCCTCACTATTCATGTGGCAAGAGGCATCTCCTAATCAACAAACACATCTATAAATTTGATCTATGATCACCACTTCTGGAAACATATCCTTAGAAAATAACTGGACAAATGCACAAAGATACATATGATTTTCTTCAATACGTTATTTTAGTGAAAAATTGAAAATGATATAAATGTATAACAATAATAGGTTAAGTAAGTTAAAGAATAAAATAACATGTAAAGTTTAAAAATGAGAGCAAACACCTTTGTTTAGCATGCATTACTGACCATAATATACTGTTATGTAAATAGTGAAGTTTACAGACAATATGTAGAAGGGAACAATTTTTGTAATACATTACACAGGTATATAATACACATATTATGATAAAGTTATAGAGACATACATTTGTTTTTTCTTGTTTCCAGGCTATGGCAATTTGAATTATTATATTTTTGGGGCTATATTAATTTTCAGTTTATATGTAATAAACATACAGTGTACATTAAAAAGGATGTAGCTCACAATACTTTTTTTTTCCTCTAGAATGCTATAAATAGGCCAGTGTTCTTTCATTATGCAATATAATGGAGTTGTCACAACTGGACACATTGAAGAGGCTAAAAGGGCAAGTTAATAGCATATCAAAGCTAATGATAAAAAGTAAAATATGAAAATGTAAAGAATTTTAGGCAAAAATGACTTAATGACACAATTTTAGCTTAGACAGAGTCCTGGGCGCACGACTTCCACTCTGAGTAATGTTTTATGATATAAATAGTCACAGGTCACCAGAAAACTGTACAGAGTAACACAGAAATGCAATTATAAGCAGTTTCTAGTAGGCATTCAATTTTTCATTCAAATCTTCTGCCTACAATTAACCATAGGGGCAGAAACTAGCCTACGAGTAATTGCACTTGTAATGGGTTTTCTAAGTAATAACTATGTTACTTCTTCCCTAAAATGAAGGGACTTCTTTCCAATTGTACGTGCAAGTAGACCTCATCATGAGGTCTACTATTTTCAGCATCCATTTGGCAAGTGCAAAAGATTTGGGGGTCAAAATGGTGAAAGTTTAAAGTGTATACTCCAAGAATGTACTCATTCTAGTTATCCACTGCTGTTGCATTACAAACTATCCAAAATTAGAACCTTAAGCAACACCATTTATTAAGTATTATAATTGAGTGGTTCAGGAATTTCCCAGGAATCAGCTGTCTATTTCTTCTACTCCACATGATTGACAGTGGTTACTTGGTTTTATCTAGTTTGTGAATGGACTTGACCATGCTTTACTTGCATATCTTTCACCTTGATGAAGATTGTAGAATAGTGGCCCTCACCTGGAACCCTTGAGCAAAGCACCAGCATGGTGACATCAGGTTAGGTGGGATTCTTACCTGGGGGTTCACAAAGTCAAGATGAACTGTTCTAGTGCAGCTGTCCCCAACCTTATTGGCACCAGGGACTGGTATCGTGGAAGACAATTTTTCCATGGACGGGGGCTGGGGGATGGTTTCAGGATGATTCAAGTACATTACATTTATTGTGCACTTTATTTCTATTATTATTACATTGTAATTTATAATGAAATAATTATACAACTCACCATAATGCAGAATCAGTGGGAGCCCTGAGCTTGTTTTCACTAGCCACTCACTGATAGGGTTTTGATATGAGTCTGCAAGCAATTGATTTATTATGGTATCTATGCAATCAAACGTCTCTGCTAATGATAATCTGTGTTTGCAGCCACTCCCCAGCACTAACATCACCACCTCAGCTCCACGTCAGATCATCAGGCATTAGATTCTCACAAGGAGCGCTCAATCTAGATCCCTCTCATGCGCAGTTCACAGTAGGGTTTGCAGTTTGCACTCCTATAAGAATCTAATGCCGCCACTGATCTGAGAGGAGGCGGAGCTCAGGCTGTAATGCGAGCAATGGGGAGCAGCTGTAAATACAGATGAAGCTCAGCTTGCTCGCCTGCCACTCACCTCCTGCTGTGTGGCCCAGTTCCTAACAGGCCACAGACCGGTACCAGTCCATGGCCCAGGGGTAGAGGACCCCTGTTCTAGAAAACAAGGTAGGAGCTGTGTATACTTTTGGTTAAGTTTTGAAAGTCACTTAGCATCATTTCTGTAATCTTTTGGTTGTAGTAGTTACAAGCCTTCCTAGGTTTAAGAGGAGCTGAGGAGTGTCGAAGAATTTGTAGTGATGTCTTAAAACTGCCATAAAATAGCCTAAGAAAGAAAGAAGGGGAAACACAATAGTGGAAACACGCATTTATAGGCAAGCGCTAAATGAGTAAGTGAAGTATTGGGTTGGCCAAAAAGTGCCTTTGGTTTTTAAATAAAAATAAAAGACACATTTTTCATTTTCACCAAGAACTTGATTGAACAACGTATCACCCTTTTGTTTCATTACCTTCTGCCATTTTCCAGGCAACTACGTAATTCTCTCTTCCCAAAATTTCTTATGTTTTTGAGTAAAGAACTGTTCCAGGTGCCTTTTACAGTCTTGCAAGGAATTGAAATTTTTTCCATTAAGAGAATTTTGTAAAGACTGAAATAAATGGAAATCTGAAGGTGCAATGTCTGGTGAATACGCTGATGAATCAGAACTTCCCAGCCAAGCTGTAACAGTTTTTGCTTGGTCATCAAAGAAACATGTGATCTTGCATTATCCTAATGGAAGACTATGAATTTTCTGTTGACTAATTCTGGATGCTTTTCATCAAATGCTGTTTTCAGTTGGTCTAATTGGGAGCAGTACTTGTTGGAATTAATCATTTGGTTTTCCAGAAGGAGCTCATAATAGAGGACTTCCTTCCAATCGCACCATATACACAATATCACCTTCTTTGGATGAAGAGCAGCCTTTGGTGTGGTTGGTAGTGGTTCATTTCACTTGCCCCATGATCTCTTCCATTCCACATTATTGTGCAGTATCCACTTTTCACTGCCTGTCATAATATGTTTTAAAAATGGAACGTTTTCATTACATTTAAGTAGAGAATCACATGTGGAAATACAGTCAAGAAGGTTTTTTTCACTTAACTTATGTGGAACCCAAACATCAAAGCGATTAACATAACCAAGTTGGTGCAAATGATTTTCAATGCTTGATTTGGATACTTTGAGTATGTTGGCTTTCTCCCTCATGATATAACATTGATTGTTCTCAATTAATGTCTCTATTTGATTGATATCAACTTCAACTGGTCTACCCAACTGTGGAGCATCATTCAGCGAGAAATCTTTAGCATGAAACTTTGCAAATCACTTTTGACATGTTCGAGCAGTCACAGCACCTTCTCCATACACTGCGCAAATCTTTTTTTGCATTTCAGTTGCGTTTTTACCTTTCTTGAAATAATAAAGCATAATATGCCAAAAATGTTCCTTTTTTCTTCCATCTTCAAAATTAAAATGACTACACACAAATTCACCAACTTTGATATGTCTTTTTTTAAATGCATGCTGATTTGACAGTTGTCACACACAATCTAACAAAACTGTTTTGAATGAAGTTAAAGACAACTAAGTGCTACTAGAGCCATCTTATGGAAAAAACAAAATGAAACTTTTGGCCAACCCAATGGAATTTATCATAGATTGAATGCCAAAATTGAATATAAACTGCTTGTTACAAATACATGTATGACATTTTCATCATGTACAAAATACATGGGTAGAAATAACAAATTGCAGACAAGTAAAATATCCTTTTGTTTAAAATGTCAAAGATGCTTCTCTAAGTTTTTAATTTTTTTTATTAAGTATGATAGCTACAATTTACAGATCATGGGCTCTATGCCAGGCACTCTATTAAGTACTCTGAATTAATTATCATATTTAATTCATTAAACAATGCAAGGAAGACATTATTTTAATCTCTGTCTTATAGTTTAGAAAACTGACATTTGAAGAGGGTAAGTAACATACCAGAGATCACATAACTTGTTAATAGAAAGAAGTACAGTTAAAAAAACAGGTCATCAGACTCCAAAACACATTGTTGTAAATACTACATTTTATACCTTTACTTGCTTAGAGGAATTTCAGAGAAAATTATCTTTAATAAAATATGTCCCTGGACTTTTGTGGGACAAAAACTATTCTAAAACCTAATTCAAAGACTAAAATTAAGATCAGAGATATAGGAAGAAACTTATATCATTTTCTAAGTTCACTTATGCTAATGGTTCCCAAGAATTTTTATAAAGGAGTTACCATTCTAGAAATACCAAATAATACAAACTTAGAGATTGAAGGGAATATAGAAGCAGTCTAGTCAAGTAACCTAATTTTTATAGTTGGTTTAGTTGCAAAATCATGAAAAAGCACTAATATGGTACCTTCTATGGAGTAATTCAGAGTATTGAAGTTTTCCTTAGAAACTGTAAATTTTCCCAACTCCACCTATCACCTAAAATTTCCTAAAATATTTGTAACGTTGGAAGTAGATTTCAGTTTTTGTCCTCAAAAGAAAGAAAAAGAAGTTCATTAATACCTACCAAAAACATTTCTAAAGAAGACAGTTTTCCAAGGACTCTGATGATAACTGATCCACATTCTGTAATATACCCTGAAAACATTTTGGTTAAAAATGCTAGATAAATAAATCATCATAGATTATGAATTGCACAGTAAGGTATGAGGCATATTCAGAAGTAATTTGAACCAGGCATGACAAATCTAGGTGATTTTCATTAAGAAAAGACAATGAAAGTTGGCTTGAAAAGGCAAAATTACAGTCTGTCATCTGAAGTTGTTGAAAACGAAAATCTTTTAACCAGGACAGAAAGATTTTCCACAATAAACACAGTATGACAATGTTTTGTCTTTTATAGTTCAATAAAAACCCAAATCCATCAGAGAATGAAACAAGACTTGAAAACTGGTTTATAGATTCCATTTTGCAATATTATTTCTATAAATAATTTATAGCTCCAATATTTACATATCTACATTTATTTATGTTGTATCTTGAGGGTATAAGAAATATCACCTCTACATTTTCTCGGCAAACCATTCTAGGCTCTTCCTGGACTAGCATTTTGTCTTTTCTTCAAAGCAGTGCCCCTAGCCTAACCACATGGAACCACACAATTTCATCTTCATTAATTTTGGGGGGTATTCTGAAATCTTTGGTCAGTGTGAACCATCCGTCCAGTAGGGTGTTATATCTGTTTGCCTTGCTTCTTCTTAAAAGATCGTCTCAAAAATCTCTCTCCCTGAAGCTGTCCCTCAAGCATCCTCCTTTACTAGAATTAATTCTCTCTTCATATACCAACATTGCCATTTAGCAGATCCTTCAGCAGGCTTTGAACTCATTGAAGGTGAGGCAGAGTCACCTTCATCTTGTAATCAGCAGGGTACTTAGCACTATGTATTTCTCATCATAAAGTCTCAATAAGTACATACTGAAGCAGATTAAAAGGAAGAAAGAACAGAAAAGGAGAAAGAAGAAGAAAGTGTAAATGCAAAACGAAAAATGAAAAGCAGGCTCTAAAATCAGGATATAAGGAGAGGTTAAAACTAACAGTAGTATCAGAGATAGTTTATGTTACGTGCAGGACTGGACAACTATGAAGTCGTCAGACTATAAGTACCAGGAGGACAGGCATCATGTTGTTTTGCTCAGTATCTTCTCACATGTTCATGGAAGATGGTGGATAAAGGAAGTCAAGTCCCCAAATCTGCAGTTGGCAAGCTGGTGGTTTAGTTCCAGTATAAGCCAGCAGGCTTTAGACCCAAGAAGAGCCAATGTTTTAGTCTGAGTCTGAAGACAGGAAAAAAATTATGTCTCAGTTCAAGCTGTCAGGGAGGAGGAGTTCTTTCTTCCTCTCAGGAAGGTCAGACTTTATGTTCCATTCAGGCCTTCAACTTATTCGATGAGAGCCACGATATTACAGAAGACAATCTTCTTTACTCAGTCTACCAATTCAGATATTAATCTCCTCCAAAAACACTCACAGAACACCCAGAATAATGTTTTACCAAACATCTGGGCACTCCGTGGCCCAGGTAACACATAAAATTAACAATCACAAGAACACCTCTTGTCAACTTGCCAGTCTTATGCATCTCCTTAAACCATACTTAATCTCCAAATGAAGATAATAACAAGGTCCTAATTCTACCTAACATGATACAGCTATCCTGCATGCAACTGAAAATGCACTAAACCCTTCCTCAGAAGAAGAGGTAAAGTCCTTGAGTGATATTTACTCTTCCCTTTGATATCCTGTAACTTAAATACTATGATGTAAAGTCAATATATCTTATGTGATGAGGGAATAAGAGAGAAAAAAAGGGTATTGGTAACACATATACATACACACCCATACACAAACACACCCACACAAAATGCAGAAGAAATATTTATGACAATTACAGTCCTCCTGTCTGTAATTGGTCATGTGATTAAAGTTGGTATTTATAACTATCTTCTCCAATACCCATGATGTATTCCTTTTCCTTCAGCAAACACTTCAGCTGACCATAGTTTTTACCTGATTATGTGACTCAAATCTTAATTCCTGAGGGTCTTGGCCATTAGTACTCCTGCCTTGATTGGATTGTTGTAGTTTTACATTGACTTTAATTAAAGAGCATGATAATAATAAGACACTCTAATCTTTCTGTATTCCAGATATACTAGTCCAATTGCAGACTAGTAGTCCAATTTGCCCTTGGTAGTCAGGATCAATCATTTGATCCAACACAGTAATTAATTTCTTCTCCTGTTAATTCAGAGGCGTTAGGAGTCCAAAGTGGCTAGGTGGCAATCTTAACTTCCTGTTCAATGGAATCACTGTTATAACTCCTGGTGGAAGCATTGTTTGTAGAGAAAGCAAATCCTTATCCAGAGTAAATGCAAAATGCTGACCCTTCCATGATGGAAGATGTCCATTGTAACCAACCTGCCACCTGGGTTGATAACTCCAGGGAATGATATCAAACTGAGGACTCCTTGCTGGTCTCTGCAACTGGGAGATTGGACACTCAGCAATGGACATAGCCAAGTCAGCCTTGATGAGTGGAAGACTGTGTGCTGAGCTCATGCATAACTCCATGTCTTACTACCATGGTCACTTTGTTCATGAGCCTATTGGGTTATGGTAGGAGTGACTGGGTAAAGAGGCTGACAGGTATCCATAGAATGGGTCATCTAATCCAATCCACTTAAATATTAAAATCCTTCTCTGCTGAGGTCACTCTTTAGTGATCATTCAAATAGGACACAAATATCTTTACATTTGTTTGCCCCTTCAGAGGTCTACCCACATAACTCTTTCCCAAATTTCCTTGTCATTAATTTTCTAATCATATTTCTTCCAAGTTCCTGACCATCCAGTCAAACTATCCCACAGCCCATGAATCATTTAATAATCACATGTTTGGCTAATTCTTCTTCTAAGCAAAGTGAACAGTCAGGTGCACTGCTTGAAATTCTGCCCACTAGGAGGAATTTTCTTCTTCACTGTCCTCCAGAGATATCCCAGAAAGGGGCTATAGTGCTGCAGCTGTCCATTTTTGGGTGGTTCCTCCATATAGTGCAGAACTATCGGTAAAAGAGTCCTGAGTCTTCTCTTCCTCTGTAAGGTGATCATAGGAAACTCCCCCAAGAGACCATAGGTACATACTGGAAGAGAGAAAGCAGTTGCAGGCATGGGAACCATGGACATTCAAACTACCTTTTCATGTAGCTTACCTGTGCCTTCAGGGACTGCTCAGTCCTGATCACGTACCTCTTCAATTTGATATTGAAGTGCTGCTGGGCATGCACTTTATGCTGGGCATCCAACTTTATTGCTTGATGGGTTAGATAACGCCCAGTTCATGATGGACAGCTCAGATCACGTGGTAACTTGGTGACCCAGGGTTAAGCATTCAGTCTCTATGAAGGCACAGTAGCAGGCCAAGAGCTGCTTCTCAAAAGGGGAGTAGTTATGTGCAGAAAAAGGCAGGGTTAATCCAAAATCCTAAGTACCTGCACTTCAGTTCACCTCCAGAGGCCTGCCAAAGGCCCTAAACAGCATCTCTGTCTGACTCTACCATTACAAGCACCATTGGATCTGCTGGATCATATGAACCAAGAGGGACAGCAGCTTGCACAGCAGCTTGGACCTGTTCTAGAGCCTTCTCTTATACTGTAACCTGCTTAGAACTGGCAGCTTTCCAGGTAAGCATTTGGTAAACGGGCTAAGGTAACACCCCAGATGAGAAATATGTTGTCTTCTAAATCCAAAGAGGCCCACTAGATGCTGTGCTGCTGTGCATATTTTTTGGTTGTCAGAGGGGCCAGATGAAACAACTTATTCTTCACCTTAGAAGGGATATCTTGATGTGCCACTGAGGTAGAAAGCCTTTGAATTTTATTCAGAATTTTTTTCCCACCTTCTGACACACAAATGTCTTACCAATAAGTCTAGAGTAGTTGTTTCTTTTTGCTCGCTAAATCTAATCAGTATAATGCTATCAATGTAATGGACTAGTATGATATCTTGTATAAAAAGTGACTAGGATTCCTGTGAATTAAATTATGACATAGGGCTAGATATCAATATACCCATGAGGTAGGGCAGTGAAGGTACATTGCGGGCCTTTCTAGCTGCAGGCAAACTCCTCTTGGTAGTCCTTATTGACAGGGATTTAGAAAAAGGAATTTGCCAGATCAATATCTGCATATCAGGTAACAGGGGATGCATTAAATTGCTCAAGCAGTGATATCACATCTGGTACAGCAGTGCAATTAGACCCACCACCTGGTTAAGCTTATGATAATCCACCACCATTCTCCAAGACCTATCTATCTTCTGCACAGACCAAATAAGAGAGTTGAATGGGAATGTGGTTAGAATCACTACTCCTGCATCTTCCAAGTCCTTCATGGTGGCAATAATTTCTACAATCACTCCAGGAATGTGGTATTGCTTTTGGTTTACAATTTTTCCAGGCATTTGGCCTTTATTACCATAATAGCCCTCATTCTATAAGTCATAGAACCAATGCTGTAGTTGCTGAGTATGTCTATTCCAACTATTCATTCCAGAACTGGATATATAACCTCACGGTGGGTTTGTGGACCCAGTTAGCCCACTGAGAAAACCTGAGCTAAAATTCTGTTGATCATGTGACCTTCATAAGCCCCCACATTGGCTGGTGAACCACAATGTCATTTTGGGTCTCCTGAAATTAGTGTCAGTTCAGAGTCCGTGTCCAGTAATCCCCCCAAATTCTGATTATGTCCTTTTCCTTAATGCATAGTTGCACTAGTAAAAAGCTGAATGTCCCTTTGGGAAATGATAGGACAACAATTAACAGTACAAATTTTGGGCAGTGTACAAGGTTTCATCCTCAAGGGAACCAGGTCTCTACATCATTCAAGTGATTCTGGGTCTGTAAACTGGCTGAGTCTGGAAATAGATGGAGGGGCCATGATTCTGTTTTCATGATTTAGATTTGACTTTTGTTTACCTGACCTAGAATTTCTGCTTACATAGATGAAGTAAGAATTTAGTAGGCTTCTTATTTATTTCACTTCTAGAAACACCAAGATAAACTAGCCAATGCTATAGGTTTTCAGGTGTCAGAATATTCTGATTGCTGCATTGACTCTGTTTCCCATTATGGTAAACCAAGCTCACCTTGCCTATGGTGGTTGAGTCCCTCCAGTTGGCTCCTGCTACCCCAAGATCCAATTACTCCTATTGCATTAGGTTTCTCAATACAGTAACTACTGTTCCTGCTGTAAGTTCTGGTGTATAGAGAGGAGGGATCACAGAGCTCTTCAAGAATGCCAGGGCTCCTTCACAAATTAATTTCTCACAATGGTGAGAAGTATGTCTTCTGGATACTCCCAGTTAGGTTGATTAGGTCTTAAATGACAAATCCTCTCCAGCATTTCAATCTCCCTATTCCTTTGAACCCCTTACACTACATTAAACCAAAACAGGCCTGGCATTTCCAACTATGGGCCACTTTTTGGTCCATGTTTCAGCTAAACAACCAAACTGTTAGAGCCTTTGCCAACTCCTGGAGCTACAACATAAAATGCAGAATCTCTGCTTAGTGAACGCATATTAATAAACTTGGCTTGATCCAAATTTATGACTCTTCCTCTTATTTATTTAGAAGTAAACTTCGTTCTATCAATGTTCTTGCTCCTCATTTTACTGAAAATTTGTGTATCAAAGGCACTAAGTAGATACTTATTGATAGAGAAACTATTGAATGAATGTTTTATGAATGTGTTTAGAATTTTAAGCACAGGTACTAATAGTAATTAAGACTTGAGTTATTGCTTCTATTACTAGAATCAGAATCTGAAGGTGAAGTTAAAAACATAAGGATGTGACTAAGAGTTATTAATTCAACCCAAGGTAGGTGTTTGAGAAACAGTTAACTCAGCCAACTTAGACTGGTGACTGGTTCTTACATTGCCTTTTATAGTTGGAAGTGCTGATGTAAGACTTGGATTAAATGACAGCAAACTAGAGAAAGGTAAAAATTTAACAACTGACTTCATGGTCTCAAGAGTCAGGTCAGGGACCAGGGTGACCTTATGATTAGCCTCTAGCCTACAGAAATCAAAGACAGAAACAGCAAGGAAAAGAATGTAGAAACAGAGAAAAGAATCTAGTGCAGCTCATCTCTGTAGCCTTGGAACCCAAAATATTCTAGCTTACAGTGTGTTGTTCAAGGGGAAGAATCAAAGAAACATAAAGTCACCTATTTCTGCTTTATTATGATTATATTTTTAAATTTTCTTAAGGTTTTATAATTAATCACACATGGTATAGAACAGAAAGTTATTAATCTATACTTCTGATTCCAACAGTCAATTCATTTTATCTACCTTAGGTCACTTATAGACATACTACTAGGCAGAGGAAAAAAGCTAATGTTTTTACTTTATTCATATTATGTTTTTAAATTATCACTGAACTGGCAGTCCAAAAAAAGGCTGGAAGGAAAAGCTCAAATGTGTCTTGCATTCTAGAATTTGGTTTTAGATTTTCCAGAGCAAGAGCAAAAAAATCTAGATGTGTGTAGTGTTTATATGGGTGGGTGTATGTACACACAGGTGTATTTATAGGTGGAGACCCAGGACTCTGTTGAGGTACCTTTGCATTTTATTTTTTAATTTTTTTTAACATCTTCATTGGAGCATAATGGCTTTACAGTGTTGTGTTAGTTTCTGCTGTATAACAAAGTGAATCAGCTATAGGCATACATATATCTCCTATCCCCTCCCTCTTGCGCCTCCCTCCCACTTTCCCTATCCCACCCCTCTAGGTGGTCACAAAGCAACCAGCTGATCTCCCTGTGCTATGCGGCTTATTCTGACCAGCCGTCTATTTTACATTTGGTAGTGTATATATGTCAATGCTACTCTTTCACTTCATCCCAGGTAACCGTTCCCCCTCCCTGTGTCCTCAAGTCCATTCTCTACCTCTGTGTCTTTATTCCTGTCCTACCCCTATGTTTATCATAACCTTTTTTTTTTTTTTAGATTCCATATATATGTGTTAGCATATGGTACTTGTTTTCCTCTTTCTGACTTACTTCACTCTGTATGACATACTCTAGGTCCATCCACCTCACTAAAAATAACTCAATTCTGTTTATTTTTATGGCTGAGTAATATTCCATTGTATATATGTGCCACATCTTCTTTATCCATTCATCTGTCGATGGACACTTAGGTTGCTTCCATGTCCTGGCTATTGTAAATAGTGCTGCAATGAACATTGTGGTACATGTCTCTTTTTGAATTATGGTTTTCTCAGGGTATATGCCCAGTAGTGGGATTGCTGGGTCATATGGTAGTTCTATTTTTAGATTTCAAGGAAGCTCCATACTGTTCTCCATAGTGGCTGTATCAATTTACATTGCCACCATCAGTGCAAGAGGGTTCCCTTTTCTCCACACCCTCTCCAGCACTTATTGTTTGTAGATTTTTTTGATGATGACCATTCTGACTGGTGTGAGGTGATACCTCATTGTGGTTTTGATTTGCACTTCTCTAATGATTAGTGATGTTGAGCATCTTTCATATGTTTGTTGGCAATCTATATCTTCTTTGGAGAAATGTCTATTTAGGTCTTCTGCCCGTTTTTGGATTGGGTTGTTTGTTTTTTTGATATTGAGCTGCATGATCTCCTTGTATATTTTAGAGATTAACCCTTTGTCAGTTGCTTCATTTGCAAATATTTTCTCCCAATCTGACAGTTGTCTTTTCATCTTGTTTATGGTTTCCTTTGCTGTGCAAAAGCTTTTAAGTTTCACTTGGTCCCATTTGTTTATTTTTGTTTTTATTTCCATTTCGCTAGGAGGTGGGTCAAAAAGGATCTTGCTGTGTTTTATGTCATAGAGTGTTCTGCCTATGTTTTCCTCTAAGAGTTTTATAGCGTCTGGCCTTACATTTAGGTCTTTAATCCATTTGTAGTTTATTTTTGTGTATGGTGTTAGGAAGTGTTCTAATTTCATTCTTTTACATGTAGCCGCCCAGTTTTCCCAGCACCACTTACTGGAGAGACTGTCTCTTCTCCATTGTATATTCTTGCCTCCTTTATCAAAGATGAGGTGACTATATGTGCACGGGTTTATCTCTGGGCTTTCTATCCTGTTCCATTGATCTATATTACTGTTTTTGTGCCAGTACCATACTGTCTTGATTACTGTAGCTTTGTAGTACAGTCTGAAGTCAGGGGTCCTGATTCCTCCAGCTCCGTTTTTCTTTCTCAAGATTGCTTTGGCTATTCAGGGTCTTTTGTGTTTCCATACAAATTGTGAAATTTTTGTTCTAGTTCTGTGAAAAATGCCATTGGTAGCTTGATAAGGATTGCACTGAATCTGTAGATTGCTTTGGGTAGTATGGTCATTTTCACAATGTTGATTTTTCCAGTCCAAGAACATAATATATCTCTCCATCTGTTTGTATCATCTTTAATTTCTTTCATCAGTGTGTTATAGTTTTCTGCATACAGGTCTTTTGTCTCCTTAGGAAGGTTTATTCCTAGCTATTTTATTCTTTGTGTTGCAATGGTAAATGGCATTGTTTCCTTAATTTCTCTTTCAGATTTTTCATCATTAGTGTATAGGAATGCAAGAGATTTCTGTGCATTAATTTCATATCCTGCTGCTTTACCAAATTCATTGATTAGCTCTGCTAGTTTTCTGGTAGCATCTTTAGGATTCTCTATGTATAGTATGATGTCATCTGCAAACAGTGACAGTTTTACTTCTTTTCCGATTTGGATTCCTTTTATTTCTTTTTCTTCTCTGCTGTGGTTAAAATTTCCAAAACTATGTTGAATACTAGCAGTGTGAGTGGGTAACCTTGTCTTGTTCCTGATCTTACAGGAAATGTTTTTAGTTTTTCACCATTGAGAATGATGTTGGCTGTGGGTTTGTCATATATGGTCTTTATTATGTTGAGGTAGGTTCCCTCTATGCCCAGTTTCTGCAGAGTTTTTTTTGTAAATGGGTGTTGAATTTTGTTGAAAGCTTTTTATTCATCTATTGAGATGATCATATGGCTTTTATCCTTCAGTTTGTTAATATGGTGTATCACATTGATTGATTTGCATATATTGAAGAATTCTTGCGTTCCTGCGATAAACACAACTTGATCATGGTGTATGATCCTTTTAATGTACTGTTGGATTCTGCTTGCTAGTATTTTGTTGAGGATTTTTACTTCTATGATCATCAGTGATATTGGCCTGTAATTTTCTTTTTTTGTGACATCTTTGTCTGGTTTGATATCAGAGTGATGGTGGCTTCATAGAATAAGTTTGGGAGAGGTCCTCCCTCTGCTATATTTTGGAAGAGTTTGAGAAGGATAGGTGTTAGCTCTTCTCTAAATGTTTGATGGAATTCACCTGTGCAGCCATCTGGTCCTCGACTTTTGTTTGTTGGAAGATTTTTAATCACAGTTTCAATTTCAGTTCTTGTGATCAGTCTGTTCAAATTTTCTGTTTCTTCTTGGTTTAGTCTTGGAAGTTTGTACTTTTCTAAGAAATTGTCTCTTTCTTCCAGGATGTCCATTTTATTGGCATAGAGTTGCTTTTAGTAGTCTTTCATGATTCTTTGTATTTTTGCAGTGTCAGTTGTTACTTCTCCTTTTTCATTTCTAATTCTGTTGATTTGAGTCTTCTCCCTCTTTTTCTTGATGACTCTGGCTAATGGTTTTTCATTTTGTTTATCTTCTCAAAGAACCAGCTTTTAGTTTTCTTGATCTTTACTATTGTTTCCTTCATTAGCATTTTTTTTTTTTTTTTTTTTTAGTTTTTGGCTGCATTGTGTCTTTGTTTCTGATCACGGGCTTTCTCTAGTTGTGGCGAGCTTGGTTACTCTTCCTTGCAGTGCATTGGCTTCTCATTGCAGTGGCTTCTCTTGTTGTGGAGCCGAGCCTCTAGGCACGCAGGCTTCAGTAGTTGTGGCTGGTGGGCTCTAGAGCACAGGCTCAGTAGTTATGGCTCATGGGTTTAGCTGCTCTGTGGCATGTGGGATCTTCCCGGACCAGGGCTCAAACCCATATCCCCTGCATTGGCAGATGGATTCTTAACCACTGTGCTGCCAGGGAAGCCCCCTTTCATTTCTTTTTCATTGATTTCTGATCTGATCTTTATGATTTCTTTCCTTCTGCTAACTTTGGGTTTGTTTTTTTTTTGTTTGTTTTCTTACTCTAATTGCTTTAGGTGTAAGGTTAGGTTGTTTATTTGAGGTTTTTCTTGTTTCTTGAGGTAAGGTTGTATTGCTATAAATTTCCCTCTTAGAACTGCTTTTGCTGCATCCCATAGGTTTTGGGTCATCGAGTTTTCATTGTCATTTTTTTCTAGGTACTTTTTCACCTCCTCTTTGATTTCTTCAGTGATCTCTTGGTTATTTAGTAGCATATTGTCTAGCCTCCTTGTGTTTTTATTTTTTACAGTTTTTTTCCTGTAATTGATATCTAGTCTCATAGCGTTGTGGTTAGAAAATATTCTTGATACGATTTAAATTTTCTTAAATTTACCGAACCTTGATTTATGACCCAAGATATGATCTATTCTGGAGAATGTTCCATGAACACTTGAGAAGAAAGTGTATTCTGTTGTTTTTGGATGGACTGTCCTATAAATATCAATTAAGTCTATCTGGTCTAAGGTTTCTTTTAAGCTTGTGTTTCCTTATTTATTTTTATTTTGGATTATCTGTCCATTGGAGAAAGTGGGGTGTTAAAATCCCCTCGTATTATTGTTACTGTCAATTTCCCCTTTCATGGCTGTTAGCATTTGCCTTATGTATTGAGGTGCTCCTATGTTGGGTACATATATATTTACAATTATTATATCTTCTTCTTAGATTGATTCCTTGTCATTATGTAGTGTCCTTCTTTGTCTCCTGTAACAGTCTTTATTTTAAAGTCTATTTTGTCTGATATGAGAATTGCTATTCCAGCTTTCTTTTGATTTCTATTTGCATGGACTATTGTTTTCCATGCCCTCACTTTCAGTCTGGATGTGTCCCTAGGTCTGAAGTGGGTCTCTTGTAGACAGCATATATACTGGTCTTGTTTTTGTATCCGTTCAGCAGTCTGTGTCTTTTGGTTGGAGCATTTAATCCACTTAAATTTAAGGTAATTATCAATATGTATATTCCTATTACCATTTTCTTAATTGTTTTGGGTTTGTTATTGTAGGTCTTTTCCTTCTCTTTTGTTTTCTGCCTAGAGAAGTTCCTTTAGCATTTGTTATAACTCTGGTTTGATGGTGCTGAATTCTCTTAACTTTTGCTTGTCTGTAAAGGTTTTAATTTCTCCACCGAATCTGAATGACATTCTTGCTGAGTAGAGTAATCTTGATTGTAGGTTTTTCCCTTTCGTCACTTTAAATATGTTCTGCCACTCCCTTCTGGCTTACAGAGTTTCTGCTGAAAGATCAGCTGTAAACCTTGTGGGGTTTCCCTTGTATGTTATTTGTTGCTTTTCCTTTGCTGCTTTTAATATTTTTTCTTTGAATTTAATTTTTGATAGTTTGATTAATATATGTCTTGGAGAGTTTCTCCTTGGATTTATCCTGTATGGGATTCTCTGCACTTCCTGGACTTGATTGACTATTTCCTTTCTCATGTTAGGGAAGTTTTCAAATATAATCTCTTCAAATATTTTTTTAGATGCTTTCTTTTTCACTTCTTCTTCTGGGACCCCCATAATTCGAATGTTGGTGCATGTAATGTGTCTCAGAGGTCTCTGAGACTGTCGTCAATTCTTTTCATTCTTTTTTCTTTATTCTGCTCTGTGGCAGTTATTTCCACTATTTTATCTTCCGGGTCACTTCTCTGTTCTTCTCTCTCAGTTAGTCTGCTGTTGATTCATTCTACAGTATTTTTAATTTAATTTATTGTGTTGTTCATCTTTGTTTGTTTGCTCTTTAGTTCTCTAGGTCCTTGTTAAATGTTTCTTGTATTTTCTCCATTCTATTTCTGAGATTTTGGATCATCTTTACTATCATTACTCTGAATTCTTTTTCAAGTAGACTGCCTATTTCCTCTTCATTTGTTTGGTCTGGTGGGTTTTTACCTTGCTCCTTCATCTGCTGCTTATTTCCCTGTTTTCTCATTTTGTTTAACTTACTGTGTTTTGGGTCTCCTTTTTGCAGCCTGCAAGTTTGTAGTTCCTGTTATTTTTGGTTTTCTGCCCCCAGTGAGTGAGGTTGCTTCAGTGACTTGTGTAGGCTTCCTGGTTGGGGGGGACTGGTGCCTGTGTTCTGGTGAGTGGGGCTGTATCTTGTCCTTCTGGTGGGCAGAGCATATCAGGTGGTGTGTTTTGGAGTGTCTGTGAACTTAGTATGACTTTAGGAAGCCTCTCTGCTAATGGGTATGGTTGTGTTCCTGTGTTGCTAGTTGTTTGGCATGGGGCGTCCAGCACAGGAGCTTGATGGCCATTTGGTGGAGCTGGGTCTTAATGTTGAGATGAAGATCTCTGGGAGAGCTCTCACCAATTGATATTACGTGGGGCCAAGAGGTTTCTGGTGGTCCAATGTCCTGGACTCAGTCCTCTCACCTTGAAGCCTCAGGCCCAACACCCAGCTGGAGCACCAAGACCCTGCCAACCACATGGCTCAGAAGAAGAGGAAGAGAGAAAAAAAAACAAAACCAAAAAAACAAACAGAGAGAACCCTAGGACAAATGGTAAAAGCCAACCTATACAGACAAAAATCACGCAAAGAAGCATATACATACACACTCACAAAAAGAGAAAAAGGAAAAAAATATATATATATATTTTAAAAAAGAATAGAGCAACCAAACCAATAAACAAATCCACCAATGATAATAAGCACTAAATATTATACTAAGATAAACACAAAACCAGAAACAAATTAGAAGAAGAAGACAAACCCCAAGTCTACAGTTGCTTCCAAAGTCCACCACCTCAATTTTGGGATCATTCATTGTCTGTTCAGGTATTCTTCATATGCAGGGTTTATCAAGTTGATTGTGGTGATTTAATCTGCTGCTCCTGAGGATGCATGGAGAAAGTTCCCTTTCTCTTCTTTGTTCGCACAGCTTCTGGTGTTCAGCTTTGGATTTGGACCAGCTTCTGCGTGTTGGTTGTCCTCAGGCATCTGTTCCCCACCCAGACAGGAGGCGGTTAAAGCAGCAGCTGATTAGGGCTCTCTTGCTCTCTCAGGCCGGGGAGAGGGGAGGTATGGTAATCATAATTGGAATGTGGGGCAAGCCTGAGGTGGCAGAGGCTGGCATGACATTGCAACAGCCTGAGGCATGCCCTGTGTTCTCCCAGGGAAGTTGTTCCTGGATCTCAGGACCCTGGCAGTGTCCAGCTGCACAGGATCCTGTTGGGGCAGTGTGGATAGTGACCTGCGCTTGCACACAGGATTCTTGGTGGCAGTGGCAGCAGCCTTATCATTTCACGCCTGTCTCTGGGATCCGAGCTGATAGTTGTGGCTCGTGCCTGTCTCTGGAACTCGCTTAGGCAGTGTTCTACCTTCTGTGGGCACACTGAGAAGTAATCCCCTCTCCTCGCAGACCCCAAAACAAAGGTCTCTTGCCTCTGCTGCAGGTTCAAACTTTTTCCTGGACTCCCTCCCGGCTAGCTGTGGTGCACTAGCCCCCTTCAGGCTGTGTTCATGCAGCCAACCCCAGTCCTCTCTCTGGGTCTGACTTCTGAAGCCTGAGCCTCAGATCCTAGCCCCCACCCACCCACCCCAGCGGGTGAGTAGACAAGCCTCTCAGGCTGGTGAGTGTTGGTCGGCACAGATTCTCTGTGCAGGAGTCTCTCCACTTTGCCCTCTGCGTCCCTGTTGCTGTGTTCTCCTCCTTGGCTCTGAAGCTTCCTCTCTGCCCACCACCCATCTCCACCAGTGAAGGGGTTCCCTAGTGTATGGAAACTTTCCACCTTCACAACTCCCTCCCAGAGGTATGGGTCCCATCCTTATTCTTTTGTCTCTGTTTTTTCTTTGGCCCTACCCAGGTATGTGGAGATTTTCTTGCCTTTTGGGAAGTCTAAGGTCTTCTGCCAGTGTTCAGTAGGTGTTCTGTAGGAGTTCTTCCACATGTAGATGTATTTTTGATGTATTTGTGGAGAGGTAGGTGATCTCCATGTCTTACTCCTCTGCCATCTTGAAGGTCCCCCTCCCTTTGCATTCTAATAGCTTATTTTTAGAATAATAAAAAGGAAAATTTTTCCCTAGAGGAAGAGAAAAAGTGGTGGGGTCTCAGCAGTCCTTTACTCAAGACACATTTCTCCTTAGGATAAAGTCTAGAAAATGAATGAGGACAACCTTGACCTATGTACTAATTTGCTCCAGGTTGCAACTTTATTGATCTTTGGCTGCAGGTAATTACCTGAAAATGTGTTAACAGGCACCAAGGGTGACAGGAAAGAGAAGGAACAATGTTCATCATGTGGCCCAGAGTCTAGACATCACAGCTTCAACTGAGAGAAAAGAAAAAACAAAAAAACCCAGGACAGCCCAAAACTCTTTAGTGGAGAAGAACAGAATTTTTAAGACATGTTTTTTTCAACCTCAACACTATTGACATTTTGAGCCAGATAATTCTTTGTTGTGGGGACTTTCTTGTACATGGTAAGATGCTTAGTGTATCCCTGGTCTCTACCCATGAGATGCCATAACTGCTCCCCCCTCCCCCACTCCCAAGTCTTGGTAAGCATACATTTCCGTAGATTGCCAAAAGTACTCAGAGGTTCAAAATCATTCCCCCTCCCCTAACAACTGCTATTAGTGTTTTAAGAGAAGAAGAAACACAAAGTACAGTCAACCCTCCCTATCTGTGAATGTAGAACCCACAGATATGGAGAACCCACTGTACTATCACATTTTATGTGAGGGACTCGAGCATCTTCAGATTTTAGTATCCAGTGGGCTCCTGGAACAAATCTCCAGGACACCAAGGGAATTTAAGAAATTCATAAGAATAGTCTATAAACCCAAATAAATAAAATGAATTTTCAGTGTAAAATATGAAGGATTAGAAGCAAGATATAGCTAAACTGCTATAGTCAATCATAAAATTAACATTAGTAATTCATTCATTTGGTTTTTTTCTACCGACATTTACTCCATGGTAACTAGATGCCAAGCCCATACAAGGATCTGGAGAGCTTAGTCTGATGAAACAGATAATAAATAATGGGACAATTGTAAAGCAATTTATGTACAGGGTATTACAGAACTTCTATGTTAAGGGCACTAACCAGTCTGAATAGAAGCATCTTTCTAATTATTCCTTTCTGTAAACTCTCTTGAAATATTTTCTCCTCAACATGGCAAATTTTTTCTAGTAACCCATTAATACTCTATTCTCTTCACACCAAAACACCTTTTTCATTAATTTTTGGTGTAATGTTGGAGTTTAAAAACAAAATTAGTTTTGTTCCTTGGCATTAGCTGCATAAGGCCTCATTTAGTAGCAGCTTGAGCCTCTGGGAACGATCTCTCCCAGAGAGTAGCAGCAGGGCATCAACTGGCTTTTAAACAGTCATATTTGCAAGTGGCCAGCAGGTTGGGTTGTGATAACAGCTAGCAGACACTTCACAAGGATTTTCTCAGCCAAGTCTGGGAAGCTTCTGTCATATGCCATTGTGAAGTGAATAATCAAAGCTAGTCTTGGGGGAGGGTCATTTCCCCTGCCACCAGGCCTGCTTACTAAACTAGTTTAAAGAGGAGAAGAGAGCCATATGAATTAAATGAGAAAGAAGAGTTTGATTTTTAGGACAGATTGCAAATTTTCCAGATGTTTCTCATAAAAAAGATCCATTTTGACTGTCCTGCCTCAATCTATATTTTTACCTAGTCCTTTTTTTTCAGTATGCCTAAGAAACTTAATTTACAGAGAAAGTTTGGGCAAAATTCTGATTCAGCTTTTTGTAGAATGCATTTTATCTCTTCTTTACAGACTGGCTGGGGTGGGCGAATTTTGTTTGTGTTAAATTCTCATAATAATTTTTGTTATCTATGGGATGAATTCTATTATTTAAAAATATAAAAATGATGATATTAAAACAATGTTTACTTGTTTTTAGTCTTATTTGTTTCCCTGAATTCCAAATGTTAGTGAGTTCCTCTAAGTTAGAGTATCTCAGAGCATTAAGTTGATTAAGATAAATAAAAGTTAAGCATCTTAAACTGAAGATTTATAAGATAAAAAAATAACTTATTTAGATTAAAATAAGTCATGCATTGTATGAAGCCAGACTATCTCATCAAAATGGTTTGGCAAGGACTGTGCATGATTTTATGGACAGCAGGGTAGTCTTGGGAAAAGAAGGTCAACTCGGGCTATCAGAGTCAACAGGCACTTCTATTCCAAAAAAGCCATGTTAATGCAGCAGTTTACAGTTGTCACTTTCAAAGAAGAGCTTCTTATATAGGACTGCTTCAGAATTTGTAATCTTTAAAAAGAAATGTAGACAAATGTGAAGAAAAAAGTTTATCTCTGAAGTAGAAAGTAGAACTTAGAAGGTTTTCAATGCATTTTTAAAAATGATGTTTCTACCTCTGTTTCTAGTAAAATACATTTTATTTTAGTGGAAATAAAATGCACAAATATAATTTACTTTTATGACATTTATGTGTTTGTTTTCTTTCCCCATTTAACTTTACAGGAACCATAAAACTGAATTAGTTAAAAAATTACTCCAGTGTTTAAAAATGTTTTCTGTGTAATTGGTGTATATTTTACTGATATGAGATCACCATTAGTAATAATATTAGTGGTGCAGACCAGCATTTGTATTTAAATGGTATCCCACTAACAATATATAATCAGGCAATTACAATATTGGTAATGAAATAAATTTTATAAAACTATGATTACACTTCTCGGAAGTACACTTGAGAGGTAGGAATAGAACTTCCTCACAAAATCATGTCTAAAAGACATAGGGATTGACTAGAGCATCTCAAACTAGAGCACTGCATTTGTTTTTATTGAAAATATCCCCAAAGTTAGCAGAAGGAAAGATATCATATAGATCAGAGGAGAAATAAATGAAATAGAAACAAAGAAAACAATAGCAAAGATTAATAAAACTAAAAGCTGGTTCTTTGAGAAGGTAAACAAAATTGATAAACCATTAGCCAGACTCATCAAGGAAAAGAGGGAGAGGACTCGAATCAATAAAATTAGAAATGAAAAAAGAGAAGTTACAGCAGACACTGCAGAAATACAAAGCATCCTAAGAGAATACTACAAGCAACTCTATGCCAATAAAATGGACAACCTGGAAGAAATGGACAAATTCTTAGAAAGGTATAACCTTCCAAGACTGAACCAGGAAGAAATAGACAATATGAACAGACTAATCACAAGTAATGAAGTTGAAACTGTGATTAAAAATCTTCCAACAAACAAAGGTCCAGGACCAGATGGCTTCACAGGTGAATTCTATCAAATATTTAGAGAAGAGCTAACACCCATCCTTCTCAAACTCTATCAAAAAATTGCAGAGGAAGGAACACTCCCAAACTCATTCTATGAGGCCACCATCACCCTGATACCAAAACCAGACAAAGATACTACAAATAAAGAAAATTACAGACCAATATCACTGATGAATATAGATGCAAAAATCCTCAACAGAATACTAGCAAACAGAATCCAGCAATACATTAAAAGGATCATACATCATGATCAAGTGGGATTTATCCAAGGGATGCAAGGATTCTTCAATATATGCAAATCAATCAATGTGATACACCATATTAACAAACTGAAGAAGAAAAACCATATGATCATCTCAATAGATGCAGAAAAAGCTTTTGACAAAATTCAACACCCATTTATGATAAAACTCTCCAAAAAGTGGGCACAGAGGGAACCTACCTCAACATAATAAAGGCCATATATGACAAACCCACAGCAAACATCATTCTCAATGGTGAAAAACTGAAAGCATTTTCTCTAAGATCAGGAACAAGACAAGGATATCCACTCTCACCACTATTATTCAACATAGTTTTGGAAGTCCTAGCTATGACAATCAGAGAAGAAAAAGAAATAAAAGGAATACAAATTGGAAAAGAAGAAGTAAAACTGTCACTGTTTGCAGATGACATGATACTATACATAGAGAATCCTAAAGATGTCACCAGAAAACTACTAGAGCTAATCAATGAATTTGGTAAAGTTGCAGGATACAAAATTAATGCACAGAAATCTCTTGCATTCCTATACACTAATGATGAAAAATCTGAAAGAGAAATTAAGGAAACACTCCCATTTACCATTGCAACAAAAAGAATAAAATACCTAGGAATAAACTTACCTATGGAAACAAAAGACCTGTATGCAGAAAACTATAAGACACTGATGAAAGAAATTAAAGGTGATATCAACAGATGGAGAGATATACCATGTTCTTGGATTGGAAGAATCAATATTGTGAAAATGACTATACTACCTAAAGCAATCTACAGATTCAATGCAATCCCTATCAAATTACCAAAGGCATTTTTTACAGACCTAGAACAAAAAATCTTAAAATTTGTATGGAGACACAAAAGACCCCGAATAGCCAAAGCAGTCTTGAGGGAAAAAAACGGAGCTGGAGGAATCAGACTCCCTGACTTCAGACTATACTACAAAGTTACAGTAATCAAGACAATATGGTACTGGCACTAAAACCGAAACATAGATCAATGGGACAAGATAGAAAGCCCAGAGATAAACCGACACACATATGGTCAACTATTCTATGACAAAGGAGGCAAGGATATACAATAGAGAAAAGACAGTCTCTTCAATAAATGGTGCTGGGAAAACTGGACAGCTACATGTAAAAGAATGAAATTAGAACACTCCCTAACACCATTCACAAAAATAAATTCAAAATGGATTCAAGACCTAAATGTAAGACCGGACACTATAAAACTCTTAGAGGAAAACATAGGAAGAACACTCTTTGACATAAATCACAGCAAGATCTTTTTTGATCCACCTCCTAGAGTAACGGAAATAAAAACAAAAATAAACAAATGGGACCTAATGGAACTTAAAAGCTTTTGCACAGCAAAGGAAACCATAAACAAGATGAAAAGACAACCCTCAGAATGGTAGAAAATATTTGCAAACGAATCAACGGACAAAGGATTAATCTCCAAAATACATAAACAGCTCATGCAGCTCAATATTAAAAAAACAAAAAACCCAATCCAAAAGTGGGCAGAAGACCTAATTAGACATTTCCCCGAAGAAGACATACAGATGGACAAGAAGCACATGAAAAGCTGCTCAACATCACTAATTATTAGAGAAATGGAAATCAAAACTACAATGAGGTATCACCTCACACCACTTAGAATGGGCATCATCAGAAAATGTGCAAACAACAAATGCTGGAGAGGGTGTGGAGGAAAGGGGACCCTCTTGCACTGTTGGTGGGAATGTAAATTGATACAGCCACTATGGAGAACAGTATGGAGCTTCCTTAAAAAACTAAAAATAGCACTACCATACGACCCAGCGATCTCACTCCTGGGCATATACCCTGAGAAAACCATAATTCAAAAAGAGTCGTGTACCACAATGTTCATTGCAGCACTATTTACGATAGTCAGTACATGGAAGCAACCTAAATATCCATCAACAGATGAATGGATAAAGATGATGTGGCACATGTATACAATGGAATATTACTCAGCCATAAAAAGAAATGAAATGGAGGTATTTGTAATGAGGTGGATGGAGTTAGAGTCTGTCATACAGAGTGAAGTAAGTCAGAAAGAGAAAAACAAATACCATATGCTAACACATATTTATGGAATCTAAAAAAAAAAAAAAAGGTCATGAAGAACCTAGGGGCAAGATGGGAATAAAGACACAGACCTACTAGAGAATGTACTTGAGGATACGGGGAGGGGGAAGGGTAAGCTGGGAGAAAGTGAGAGAGTGGCATGGACATATATACACTACCAAACATAAAATAGATAGCTAGTGGGAAGCAGCCGCATAGCACAGGGAGATCAGCTTGGTGCTTTGTGACCACCTAGACAGGTGGGATAGGGAGGGTAGGAGGGAGGGAGATGCAAGAGGGAAGAGATATGGGGGCATATGTATATGTATAACTGATTCACTTTGCTATAAAGCAGAAACTAACACACTAGTGTAAAGCAATTATACTCCAATAAAGATGTTAAAAATTTTTTTAAAAAAAGAAATAAGAATGAGGACTGGTTAAATTCTTATATTGTTTGATACAAAAATAAAATAAATGCAGGTCTAAGTTTTGGCCATGAAGAAGTGAGTATCCTCTAAAACTTCATAAGGTTAGTTTTACATTTTTACAAATATACTGATTACAGATTTTGTTTGCATGTCCCCAAGACTATCCATAGGATCAAATATTTGCTAAAAGGACTCAAAGAACACAGAAATTTGTATATCTACAGGTATTACAAAAAAGTAAACAAACAAAAAGTTTATCAAACCAAAAAAGCTTCTACACACAAAGGAAATCATCAAAAGAATAAAAAAGCAGCCTACTGAATGGGAGAAAACAATTGCAAATTATATATTTGAAAAGGGACTAACATCCAAAATATATAAAGACCTCATACGACTCAATAGCAAAAAAACAAACAATTTGATTTAAAAATGGGCAGAGGATCTCAACAGACATTTTTCCAAGCAAAACATACAGACGGGCAATAGGTACATGAAAAGATGTGCTATATCATTAATCATCAGGGAAATACAAATCAAATCCACAATGACATATCACCTCACAGTTGTCAGAATGGCTATTATCAAAAAAACTACAGATAATAAGTATGTGGAGTAAAGAGAACCCTTATTCACTGGTGTTGGGAGTGTAAATTGGTGCAGCCACTATGGGAAACAGTATATAGGGCCGTCAAAAAATTAAAAATTGAACTACCATATTATCCAGCAAGTCCATCTCTGAGTATTTATCAAAAAAAATAATTCAAAAAGATATATGCACCCCTATATTCATTGCAGCATTATTTATAGTAGCCAAGATATGGAAACAACCTAAATGTCAATCAGTGGGTGAATGGATAAAGAAAATTTGGTGTATATATATACAGTGGAGTGCCATTCAGTCACTAAAAAATAATGAAATCCTGCCATTTGCCATGACATGGATGGACCTCAAGGGCATAATTCTAAGTGAAATAAGTCAGACAGAGAAAGACAAATAAGTATGATCTCTCTTATATGTGGAATCTAAAATATAATGTATATATTATATATGCATATTTATATTTACAAACAAAAACAAAAAAAACAAGCTCATAGATACAAAGAATAGATTGGTGGTTGCCAGAGACGGGGATGGCAGAAATGGGTGTTTTTTTTTTTTCTTATTTCAATAAATTAAATAATAATTGTAAAAAATTACAGAGGAATAGACATTCTATGGATAGCTCATTTTTGTTAATATATCATAGCTGCTCATTTTTATTACTGAGTCCATTTTATCAATGTTTTCCTTAATAGGTATTATTTTTCTGTCACATGTATAAAATAATTTTTAAAAGACTAGAAGAATGAATATTTTTAGGAATCCTAGATTTCCTAGGTCCTTTCTTTAGAAATATTTCTTGGATTTTTAATTGTATGATACATATAGCGAATTTTTTAAAAAAATCATCAAAAATACATATATATGTATGTAAATTACCCTTTTCCTTAAAAAATGATATAAAGTTAAATAAACTGTTTTACATCACTCAACAATCTATTCTGAATTTTGTTTGTTAAAAACTGTAGTTCTATAACACAATTTTTAACCTGAATGGGGTTCCTTTTTATTTACTTAACCCTTTATTGAACATTTAGATTTTTTCCAACTTTTTTTGTTAAAAAAAAAATGCTGTGATGGCCACCCTTATCACTAAATTTTTGAACACACATACAATTATTTTCTTAGTGTAAAAGTTCTTAGAAGTTGAAATAATCGGCCAAAGGGAAAACATATTTTAAAAATTTACCATATGAATTACCCAACAGCTTTTCATGATGGTTGCATCAATTCATATTCCTGTGAATGGAATAGCCAGATTAAAATGATGTAAGTTTACTACAGCAAAAAAGGAGACATTAAGACCAGCAAAGTTAAAAGTTGCATAGAGCAGAGTTCAGGAGAGACCAGACATTAGCTTCCAGTTTTTCTTTCCCGGTGGGGTCATACAGACACTTCCCAATTCTCCCAGAAATGTGGTTTGATGACACTCATAAAATATTGCCAACCAGGGAAGCTACCTTAGCCTTTGTGTTCAGGGTTTTTATTGGGGTCAGTAACATAGGCATGGCATTTACTATACATGTGACTGATCTTAGTTACTAAGTTTCCAGCTCCTCCAAGGTTAAAACAGATACCACTCCAGCCCAAGACCCCATTATAAACTGGATTGTTAGTATAAACAATGTGTCAAGACCCAAGTCCTCTGGTAAACAAAAACACTCTTATCAGGCAAGGTATTCTAAGGACTTTTCAGTGGAGTGTGCAAGATTTGGAAATCAGTCCTACTGAATTAATTCTTTACCCCATAGGAACAGAGTAATGGGTAAAGGAAAACTGACCAGAGTTAATCTTATATATAATATTTGCAGTTATATCCAAATTAAATATATGTTGACATCAAAGTGCACATTATCCAAGTCATTAACTTCCCTACCTGTCAGCTCCTCTTCCATTGCTATGTATTTCCCCATGCAGTCTGAAATTCCTTCCGTGAATTATTAGGAGAACTGTGATATGCCTCTCAGGCAAAGGAAACAGAGTTAGACAAAAAAGGATTCAGGGGAAAGATAAAAACTTGGAGGTATCAGCAAAAAGCAAAGTTTGAAATATAGAGTAGGAAAATTGAAATACAATTTTAGAATTCATGACTAAAAACAGATTTTTGAATAATCTGCAAAGATGACAACTGAAGCTTAAAGACACAGATAAGAGTGGATTGTCTAAAAGAGAAAAGTGGTTAGAAATTATTGCTGTTATTTTGCTTTTGCATATTCTTTATTTAATTTATTCGAGTTAGACTTCAAGATTAAAATCTCTCCATCTGCTGTTCCAGTAAATTCTGGCCTTCTGGAGAGTTCTGTGGAAATTTCGCTGTCTGTAACACCTACACAGTTGAATCTATCCTCATTTGAGCAGTTGCTTCTGTCTTTCTAGTTGGGGACTGCTCCTATCATCCGAAAATATTTATCTTGATAACATGCCCAAATCTATAGTGCTGAGATAGTATATACACTACATCTGCATATGTGTATCACACATGTGCAAATATACACACTTAACCATTTATCTTCAATCATGATGTGCATTTAAATTTCTCTGCTATATTCATGGTGCAGTATCCTACTTAGTTTTCTAAATGTTGGCTTCCTAGAGCAGCTTTGTAAAACACAATTGTATCAATGACTTAATAACTGCAATCATGGAAAAGCCACTTTGTACTAGGCACTAGTTTAAGAGGATAACCTATTTTTTTTCAAATAGTGCTAAAAAGAGTGTTAGAGGTAGATAATATCGATCACCATTTTTTGTATGTTAGGAAACTGGGCTTTAGATACATTAAGCTAATAGCTGAAGTCCCAATCTAGTCAGAGACTGAAATAGGACTCAAACCCAGGTTTTTTGATTTCAGAATCCTCCATGTCAACACCAATGCTGTATTCAGGGTTGTTTCTCAGGCCACCCAGACTACAGCAAAGAATTTCACCACCCTTCTGCAGGCTGATGTAGTTACTGATGCTTCTACTGTCAAGAAGAATGTGTCCAAAAACAGGTCCTTGTGAATATATATGCTTGGCTTGCCTAATAGATATCAAAAATCTCCAAGATAACCAATTCTGATTAAGTTTTACTATTTTAATTACTCTAATAATGTTAACAAATAATATTGTGCATGCTAATTGATGCATGCCAGTGTTTATCCTAATATTATACGTTTATATATATTTTCCCTTTCATAGAGCAGTTTATTACGATTCCATTTCACAAAGCAGATGGGTGGGTAGCAGTGGCACGTGAACTCCGGGCCCTGATAGATGCCTCTCTCAGAAGGCCTGGGAAGTGGTGTCATTCTTAATGCACTTGACGGCGACTTTCTTCCTTCGGTAATCTTCCACCATCAAGTCTGCAAACTCCCCCTTCACAAGGGTCTGCAGCAGCTTCAGTTCCTTTGTGTTCAGTGCCCCGTGGAAGAATTCACCCTGAGCAGGCACTTTGCCACTCCATGACCTTTGGCTTGATGAGGCAAATATAGAGTCCATCTTCGCCTGAGGTGCTGTGCTCCACCAGCTGCAGGAGGTTCTCGGAGTACGCCTCCTTGTCGATGCTGCTAAGGTGGCTGGCGGGGCACACAATGCGGTTTGCTCCACCTTGCCCTCGCAGCTCACACCCAGAGTGTAGTTCCGGGGTAGATGGTGCTCTTCCGTACCAGAAGCAGGTCTGTCTCCAGCGAGCTCAGAAGTACCCTCCACCAGGACCCCTCGCTGGTGCTGTCCACGGTGCTGATTCTGGGGCCGCTGCTCGACTGGGGGCTCCATCTCCTGCAGGTCAGTGCGGGGCGCTGCTGGCCTCCCCCACATCGACCCCATCCCTGGAAGTGGCCCTGTTGGTTTTGTTGTCTTTTAAACTGTTTCTTGATGATTCCTTTTTTTAATATTTAAACTCTGAGTGCTAAGGCATTACTGAGGTTTCATACTAGTTTTTGTTTTGTTTTGTTTTTGTTTCTGTTTGTTTGGTAAAAGAATTGAATGCATTATTCCTCTGAGGTCCTGACATGTTAACTACCAAGGTCTGGCTGGGGCTGCTCTGCTCGTGGCTTCAGTCCCACCCTGGGAAACCTGTCCCTTAGAAGAAACATTCCTCCCTTGTGTCTGTCATATGGCTGTCAGCTGGGGGGTCAGGGGGCAAGTGCTGGTCACACACCTGTGTCTGTGATGTCCACAGCAAAGAATAAAAAATCTGTGGGAATAGATTTCTGAGAGGTAGGGAGAGCTTAATAAAATGTTGGTTCCTCCCCCAAATATTTTACATATTACATGCCATTTACATATTTTTCTATTAGTTAAGCTTCCACCATGGAAATACATATTTGAAGATATCTTTTATGTATAACAAGATATATATATGATACATAGCAAAAGACAAAATCAGGGTATGTAATTTAGTTGAATTTCTTCACGAACTTTTTAAGTAAAAGATGAGGAAAGCTTAGTTATAAAAATATTTTAAAATGTTACCAAGTGAAGTCTGTATTTGGTTTTTAGATGTCTTAAAAACATAATTTATACCTCATAGTTATGTTCTAATACAGGTCTAGTTCACTTATAGACAGGTAATTTGAGATTTAAACAAATTCTTATAGAATTATTGAAACCTCTTTTCTTAAATATGGTCATTAAGGAAAAGTTAAATTTTTATTCAAAAAATGCTGCAATTTTAAATGTGATGGTTTAAAATTCATTAATTAATTATATAGGGCTTCATTAATTTATTTGGTAAAATTTTACTGACCATTTACTACAGGCCAAGCCCAATGCTTGGTTAGGAGGATAAAATATGTACAAGAGATAATACTTGATTTCAGCAAGCTAATAGCAATTCAAGAAGCCATATAGGTTCCTAGAAAATCTTGGTTGAACATAATGAGTAATGGGTATATAAATGAGTCATTTCAAATGTAGTTCAAAGAAGAGGCATTAACATCAGCAAGTTATTTTTTCCAGCTTTACTGAGGCATCATTGACAAATAACAATTGTATGTATTTAGTGTGTGCAATGTGATAATTTTATATATGTACATATTGTGAAATAATTATGTTAAGCTAATTAACACGTTCATCACTTTATAGTTACCTTGTGAATATGTGTGTATGTGTGTGTGTGTGTGTGTGTTGAGAACACTTAAGATGTACTCTCTTAGCACATTTCACATATACAATTACAGTATTATTAATTATAGTCACTGTGCTGTACTTTAGATCCCCAGAACTTATTCATCTTATAACTGAGAGCTTGAACCCTTTGACCAGGTTATTTTAAGTGTCCAATTTAATCTTTGCTATATAGTCTATTTTATATGTAGATTTTTAAAAAAATACTTTATATCTACTTTGTATCTGTTCACATTCAGAATTATCTCATAACATTTCCCCCCTAGAACTATATCAGAAAGAAAAGAGATAAGTTAAAATTTTGCATGAAGCAAGCCTGATGTGATAAAATAGACCTCCTCCCCTTATAACTCCCCAAAAGCCAAAGAACTGAAAGGTGATGAGCTGGGATGAATATTTCAGATAGGTGTATTGTCAGAAGAATTTCTCACTCATTTCTGTAGCTGTACACAATCATTTTTCCCCAAAATCCTTTTTATCTGCCATTTAGCAAGAATCCAGCTACTGAGCATGAGCTTACTGCCTCATAAATAACATCCTCTTAGCTTTTCAATCACACCATTCCAATTCGGTATTTTGTCAGCAAAAGTCCTGTTTTTAAAAATAATACTTCGGCCATCTGCTTACCCATATGCGCTACACATCACTGAATGTTAGATTCTCTGCAAGTTTTATAGATGGTATCACAAACCTTGAGTGTGCTTTCTCTCATAATTAGCATTTTACAACCACATTAAATTGATCACAGGTAAACTGTTTCATTTTGGTGTGTTATTTTGATTGTAATCAGACTACTTGCTGGAAAGTGGTTTTGTAGCCAATGTATTTTAGTTATAAAGAGTTTTCTTTCCTCTTTTATAGCAAATACATTATTCTAAAGGTCACACTTGTCAGACCTATAAACCAAATCCGAGACTTACAATGTAAGGCATCCCGGGGAGGATCCATCAGTATTTACACTGGGGTGAAAAATGTTATCTTAGCAGGCTTCATCGACTTCAATGACTGATGATGTCATTTGCAATCTCTACAATTTGTTCCTCCCAAATGAAACACTGCTTGGTCAGGGATTCTGTTTTCACTTTTCATGTTTTCTTAAGTCATATACACATATTGACCATTCCCTTTTCCTAAAAATGATAAACCTCAAATAAATGTATAGTTGAATCTGAAGTCACCCTAGCTTTTCAGCTGAGAAAATGTCCTATTTATGGATGGATTAGAGAAAATTTAGACCCCCTGGGAACCGGCTAAACTTAGACTTCAGTGCTTTTTTAACACATTCATGAGGAATAAAACCTTTCAACTTCTATTTTTTAATACCTTGTGTTTTCATGGTTAAAATGTAATTTGAGTAAGTACACATGAAATACGTTGCAGTTCACAATTTTTGATGCACAGGTTTTTTGCTATCATTCAATTATAATAAGTAAATTCCTCTCTGTTTTACGTTTTGACCCATAAGTGTATAAATGTCAGCTTCTGGTTACCAATTTGCAAGACTAATTTTATCTTGTCTTTCCAAAGCTTTGTTCTTTGATGTTTCCTTTTTCCTGAGGATTTATTTAGGTGTTTTTTTTAAAATTAATTAATTTATTTTTGGCTGCGTTGGGTCTCCGTTTGCTGCACACAGGCTTTCTCTAGTTGTGGTGAGCGGGGACTACTCTTCGTTATGGTGCGCGAGCTTCTCATTGCGGTGGCTTCTCTTGTTGTGGAGCACAGGCTCTAGGTGCACGGGCTTCAGTAGTTGTGGCTCGCGGGTTTTAGAGTGCAGGCTCAGTAGCTGCGGCACACAGGCTTAGTTGCTCCGGGGCATGTGGGATCTTCCCAGACCAGGGATCGAACCCATGTCCCCTGCATTGGCAGGAGATTCTTAACCACTTCGCCACCAGGGAAGTCTTATTTAAGGTTTACTTTCACAAAATTGGGAACTGTGCAATGTGTGTATTGCTCATTGAACTTACTACCTGAAGCTACCTTAGACTTAATATCCTGTCCCCTTACCTAGTGCAGACAGGTAAGAAAAAGTTCAACTTTTCCAGTTTTCATTAAAAACTTCTGTGGCAGTTTTGCTTTGGTGCTAAGAGCCCAGGGTTCATGTCTTCACATTAGAGTTGTCCTCTATGAATCCCTTATTGTCTTTCTTGGTCATTGATACAATTCAAATGGTGTCTTCTACCTCCCTTCCATTTTTTCATGATTTCGATTGTTTTATTGGGATGATTATTTATGGTTCTTATTAGTCATACTGCCTGAAAACAAGGACTGAGTAACTGAGCAAGTCTACTCTTGAGAGTATTATAATTTACTTATTCTTGACATCTTTTCCCAAGTAAATTAATAAAATGTTCTTACTACGTACAAGCTCTCTCAAATGAGAATTTAAAGGGACAGCCTAATGGGAAGGCTTATATAACTTAACTTTAGTTATATTAGCTCCTGAGAATTCTTAATAGATCTAATTATAGCTAAATTGTAATAAAATTAAGGACTCTTAGATCCTGAATGTATTCTGGTGCTACATATAGGGAAACTGAGGACAACCATTATAATGAGATTTTTCTAAGATCAAACGTCTAGCTAATGAGAGTGAAAGAGCTCTAATTCAAGACCTTTGACTTCCACTTATCATTCTTTTCACTAATACTAGCTTAAATATTGTTTGCTTAAATTCATCACACTAAGCACTGTACTATGCACGTTGCAAGCACCTTATTTAATCTTGAAAACAAAATAGTAGCTGTGAAACAGAGACTAGTTTATTCTTATTTTGTAGATAGAAAATTGAGTATTGTAGAAGTTAGTATTTGTCTTTCCTAAAAGTATATCAAGAGAAAGTAACATGAATAGCATTAGTATCCATTGCTAGATTCTCCAAAAGCATGTGTTTGTTAGTGTGTGTGTGTGTGTGTGTGTGTGTGTGTGTGCGTGTGTTAATGGCTATATTTACAGTCTGTCCTATTACATGCCCAAAGGCTCTTAAGAACCACATAATTAAAAAGTCAGTTTCTGGTGATGAGGTTTAGGCTTATAGAAGACTCTTAAGGAAGTCTGGGTTTATTCTAATTAAGTGAACTACCCGGGTGCTAAATGAAATTCTGTGCTTGGCAGACTCTCTTTCCTTTTGCATGGAGTTATATTTGTGGATGAAATATTCTGAGAATGAATGCTAAAAGCCCCTGTGACACCTAGACCCTCTCCAGAATTATTTTTTGAAAACACTCAGCAGTTTGGCAGCTGCTTTGCAACCTGGGAGTGCATTTTAATTGGCACCATATAACTTTATGACTGAGGGATTTATTTCTCTCTCCACAAATTTCTTCTCTCTTTTAGCCTATTAGTTTAAATGTTTGAGTTAATATCACAGGCATTTCCCATTACAAACTCTTCAGGGCCATAGTGCAATGACATGTCCAGTTTTCCTCCATTATTAAAAAAAAAATAGTGAAAACCAGACTCTGACAAAAAAAGTTTTGTTAAGTTTTAAATGTCATTTTCTCTTTCATCTTTTTTTTTTAAGCATCTTTACTGGAGTATAATGGCTTTACAATGGTGTGTTAGTTTCTGCTGTATAACAAAGTGAATCAGCTATACATAAACATATATCCCCATATCTCCTCCCTCTTGCATCTCCCTCCCACCCTCCCTATCCCACTCCTCTAGGTGGTCACAAAGCACCGAGCTTATCTCCCTGTGCTATGTGGTTGCTTCCCACTAGCTATTTTAAATTTGGTAGTGTATATATGTGCATGCCACTCTCTCACTTCGTCCCAGCTTACCCTTCCCCCTCCCTGTGTTCTCAAGTCCATTCTCTGTGTCTGCGTCTTTATTCCTGTCCTGCCCCTAGGTTCTTTAGAACCATTTTTTTTTAGATTCCATATATATGTGTTAGCATATGGTATTCGTTTTTCTCTTTCTGACTTACTTTACTCTGTATGACAGTCTCTAGGTCCATCCACCTCACTACAAATAACTCAATTTCATTTCTTTTTATGGTTGAGTAATATTCCATTGTATATATGTGCTACATCTTCTTTATCCATTCATCTGTAGATGGACACTTAAGTTGCTTCCATGTCCTGGCTATTGTAAATAGTGCTGCAATGAACACTGTGGTACATGACTCTTTTTGAATTATGGTTTTCTCAGGGTATATGCCCAGTAGTGGGATTGCTGGGTCGTATGGTAGTTCTATTTTTAGTTTTTTAAGGAATCTCCATATTGGCTGTATCAATTTACATTCCCACCAATAGTGCAAGAGGGTTCCCTTTTCTCCACATCCTCTCCAGCATTTATTGTTTGTAGATTTTTTGATGATGGCCATTCTGACCGGTGTGAGGTGATACCTCATTGTAGTTTTGATTTGCATTTCTCTAATGATTAGTGATGTTGAGCATCCTTTCATGTGTTTGTTGGTAATCTGTATTATCTTCTTTGGAGAAATGTCTATTTAGATCTTCTGCCCATTTTGGATTGGTTTTTTTTTTTTTTGATATTGAGCTGCATGAGCTCTTTGTATATTTTGGAGTTTCATCCTTTGTCCGTTGATTAATTCACAATTATTTTCTGCCATTCTGAGGGTTGTCTTTTCGTCTTGTTTATGGTTTCCTTTGCTGTGAAGAAGCTTTTAAGTTTCATTAGGTCCCATTTGTTTATTTTTGTTTTTATTTCCATTACTCTAGAAGGTGGGTCAAAAAAGATCTTGTTGTGATTTATGTCAAAGAGCTTTATAGTGTCTGGTCTTACATTTAGGTCTTTAATCCATTTTGAGTTTATTTTTATGTATGGTGTTAGGGAGTGTTCTAATTTCATTCTTTTACATGTAGCTGTCCAGGTTTCCCAGCACCATTTATTGAAGAGACTGTCTTTTCTCCATTGTATATGCTTGCCTCCTTTGTCATAGGTTAGTTGACCATAGGTATGTGGGTTTATCTCCGGGCTTTCTATCCTGTTCCATTGATCTATATTTCACACTTATATTTTCACTGTCTGGATGGAATGGTTTACATATATGGTATCATAAGCTTACTATGTAACTAGTATATAGTAAATGATGAAAGTTAAATTGTGTTGTACAAATCGAGCATGTGCATTAGGGAGGAGCTATGTAAAGCAATGTTACCAAAGACAACAATTAATAAAAGATGGCTACAGAAAAATGAAACAACTGAGTTGCGGAAGAAACACCAATATTTGAATGGAACAAAAGAGTAAGAAAGGGTGGTTTGGGCAGCAAGAATGGGAATAGAGTTTAAAAAAAAAAAAAATTCATGTTAGAAGAAGAAATGACTATGGCCCAGTTTTGAAACAGAAACTCTTTTTAGTTGCCTAATTAGAGGCATTATGTGAGTGAGGAGTAAAGAAAATCAAAGAGTAAAAATTAAGAAGGGAAGTACAAGTTGATATTTATTTGCCTATCCATTTGGAATGAGATAAATAAATCTTAAATTATATCGATAGACATATGAGTTCACATCAAACGAAACTGGATAGCACTATATTTTGTGCTAATAACCAATATGTCAATAATTATGGGTTGGCCAGAAAGTTTGCTTGGGTTTTTCCTTAACAGCTTATGGAAAAACCCATGCAAACATTTTGGCCAACCCAATACATTGATTTTTTTGCAAAATTCTCTATTAGATAAATATTGAGAACCTAACATGGACCCCAAAGAGTGTGACTATAATGCTAAAAATCTCTTGCCTTTTATAACTAATTTTCCAGGAACTCCTGAATCTACTACTAATGTTATTACATAGTTACAAAAAGTAAGATGCTTATTGTAAAATAAGATCTATTGTATTAACAAATGAAACAAATTTTGTGGGTATTTTATCAAGCTTATAATACAGAAATCCATAAGCAAAAATATACATCTGCTCCTCTGTTAGAAATTACTAATAGCATATTTAGAGACATAAATAGATTAAATTACTTATAAAAACTTCATCTAAGAGCACATTTTATATACCAAAAACAACCCTTTGAAGTCCTAAATTACCTCTCCCTGGACTCATCACATTATCCTCCAATCTCATACCCCACATAATAATCAAAGCATCAATTTTGTATTGATATACATATTAGTATATAAGATAGTCAATATCCACAAGGGCAATTATATATTTGTCAGATGGAATCTGTCATTTACAGAAGAGATAACTGAGAGGTTGGAAACTACACATTGCTTTTGACAGTATTGTGGTGTTGGTTGTACAAAGATAGAATCCAGGGTGCTGGATTTGGAGGCCCTGGCAAACTTCCCCTGAAATGGACTAGGATTTTCCAAAGAATTACATCCTAAGAGTTAGGATTTCAGAAGATTATATTTTTAGAGTAAGAGTGAACCAGAGGTAGGTAGAATTACAATGATAGAAGGTCGTGATGAATTTTTAAAAAAAATGAAGTTCCTAATATTTCTCAGACTTTAAAATGATTTTATCAGATAAAAACGTAATAACCAAGAGGAGAAGAAGAAAAGATCAAGTATCAAAAAAGGGTAAGGGGTTAAATTACACACAATAGAAAAAGACATGAAATATATAAATTTATAAGGTATAAGGAAATAAAAGAAAATAAATTCAGCCAAGAACTGGACTCTATAAAAAGTAATCATTATTAGAACTGAAATGTAGAGCAAATAAAATAAATAAATGGATGGCTTATTGTAAAATTATTTATGGCACAGCCAAACATAGACCTAATGATCTAGAATAAAGGTCATAAAAATAACTACAATGAATCATGAAGAGATAAACATGGAAAATGTAGAAGAGTGGTTAAAAGACATAAGTGATTCAGAGACAAAAAGTCTAATATACATAATAGCCCTTGCGGATATTATCTAATATCCTAATATGTATTCTCCTATCTCCTTATACTTAATAATGGTATGTTATAATGTTTTTTTCTATTGTGTATAACTTATTCCCTTCCCCCATTTTGATACTTGATCTTTTTTTTCTTCTCCTCTTGGTTATTATGTTTTTTATCTGATGAAGAAAATCATTTTAATGTCTGAGAAATATTAGTAATTTCATTTTTAGAAAAAAAATCAAAGCTAGTCTTCAGTCCTTGCAATTTTACATATTTTTGGTTTACTCTTACTCTCAGAGTATAATCTTTTAGAGTCCTAACTCCTAGGGTGTAATTCTTTGGAATCCTAATCCAGTTCATGGAAAGTTTACCAGGGCCTCCAAATCCAGTTTCCTTGATTCTAATCTTTGTACAACTAACACCACAAGTTTGTCAAAAGCAATCCTGTGTAGTTTCTCAGCCTCTCAGTCCTCTCTTCAGGAAATGGCAGATGCCCCTAGGATAAAATCAGTCTCCAATACTGGCCTCAACTTTTCAGATTTTCTTTCTTTAGATATAGCAATTATTCATAAACCATAATTTATCTTTGGATTGTTAGCTCTGTGATATCTTTATATCATGTTAAAATATGTTTTTCCTCTGGATACAGAAATGGGTTTTCCATTTTTCTCACTTTTAAATCTCCTATGTCTAGCACAATCAAAACAACCAACACTTATTACATGCTTAATATGTCATAAGCAGTGTCCTAATTTATTTCTAGGAAAACCATTGTGAGATAATTACTATAATCTCTATTTTATCTACATGGAAACTGAGGCTTGGAAAGTTTAAATGACTTGCTCACAACTGCATAACCAGCAAGTGGGCATGGCAAGATATGAACCTGGTACTATGACACTAGACACCAAAATCTTAACCACTGCAATATGAATTAAGAGCATAGTGGTTTGCAACAATATCTCTTGAATAAACTAATTGAAAATTTAATTTCATGCTTTTATTCTTCTCATGTGGAAAATTTTTCTAAACTCTGTTTTCACAGAGTTGTGAGATTACTATATAAAGTAAGGTATATCTAGATTCTTGCAAATATTTGGCCTTTGTCTTGACTATGGGTCAAAATTATGTGGATTTTTGGTTGTGGGAGTAAGAGTTTAGGAATTCCCACTAATCCATAAGCACAGCCTCCAGGTTCTTTCTGGATTGAAACATTGATAACACTTGTTTCCTTATCATCTTGTACATTGCATTAAATTTGAATTACAGCCCCGCCCAAATCTCACTTAATTAAGGCTTTCTGTTAGTTGGGTTCTGGTTTTATAGAACTGCTGTGATTATCTGTTTCTTATTTTCAAAGGACTTTGTTTTTGCACAAAGTAAGATACCAAGGCTTAGGGCAATATTTTGTTTCTTAGAAAACTTAGATGTGTAATGATTTATAATCTCTATTATTGTTGCCAACTAACATTTATTGAGTATCTCTGGGTTATATTTGATTATACTAAATATTTCCTTGACTTGAAGGTGTGTTCTTTTGCATTTAATAATGTATATGTACTCAACACAAAGAAAAATAATGTATGTAGATACAACGACTGTTGGGCATGAAAGTACTTACTTTATCACATTAGGATTCATACAAACATATCAAAAGAATACTATTCTACCATCACTAATGTATTTTTTTGGTCTTTATGTGTAATTCTATGCTTATATAGTGTTATTGATATGTTTATTTTGTTTCTGTTCTATATTTTTTCTTTATATCATTTTCTATGTAAGTTTGATCAAAATAATTATTATGGAAATGTTACAATGTTCCATTACAGCATATTATGTTTCTATAGAGCATATAGTTCATTATTTTTACAGTGGCAATATAATTCATCATATAGATGTACAAATGATTTGCCTCTTTCCTTCATTATAAGATATATCAAGTATTTCTAAACTTTATAATTATAAATAGTATATAATGTGTAATTTCATGTATTTAAGATTATTTACCTAGGATAAATTCTAAAATAATGATTACTGAAACAAAGGTTAATAAAATTGTTTTGATGGTTATTGACAAACAATAAATTTACTTTCTAAAATTAGTTTTGTCAACTGCAAATCAAAAGACAGCAATGGTTTTACTGTCTTCTTGCTATCCACTTGTATTCACACTTCAGCATTTTTTTATTGCTCATTTATTAACATCTAAAAATGTTTTTTGATATTTGGAAACTAATAATAGACATTTTTAAGGGAAAAATTTTCTTTAAAAATATATGGGATGGTTATGTTTTGCCATGGAATAGGTTCAGAACATCAAATTGGAGACTGCAGAAATGAATAGTCTCTAGTAGTCTAATGAGTTCATCCAACACCAAAGTAAAAATATGTCATTCCATTTCACAATCTTTCATTCACAGAGATGTGAAAAACTATCAGCATTAGAAGTTAAATAAGCAAAATTAATTTGATCTCAACTTGTGAATGACATGGTGGTGAAAGCTGATGATCAATTTAATGTTGACCTTTGAGCCCCATAAAGTTTTATCCTCAAGTCTCCCAGATGACTAATAATTATAGTGGATGCCCCCAGTTTGCATGGCTTTTGCTTGGTAATGAATTGTTTGTGTTTAGGCCTGATTCATGTTGATTCCTTTGTCAGTTATACTTCATTCCAGAGAGACCTTAAATCACCCAGGGTTCTTTTTTGAAGTTAGCTATAAGCAAGGATATCTTGAATCCATTGTGCTAAGGACAGAGGTTTAAAACAAGAGGTGAAGTTCAGCAAGTTCATGTCAGATTTTAACATGTTCCAGAATTTCTCACAAGTCTAACAAAGTGAGAGGTTGATGCATTAACTCCTTGTGGTCCTGCTTCTGATTTAGAATATCTTTTCCCTGACATATACCAGTTTCAGTTGTGAATAAAAATAATAATAATAAGCACTTAGTCAAGTACTCTTTTTCTTCAGGTCACAACATTAACAGAAGTGCTTTAGCCAAAATCATATAGAGCTTCCAGAGGAAGAAACTCTTTTGAATGCTGCTTAGATTGACTAAATGCTAACAGCTATTTCTCTAAGAGTGGAGGCAGAAACCTGGGTGATTGGAGGCTGGGAGCAAAAGGTACATTAAAGATTATTCTGATATTAGTTTACTTTGAGCTAATCAAGTCCAGATGGCCCCATTTTATTGCTCAAGGTTCATATGTCATTAAAATATGGCCCTAGAACTCACTTTGATGCTAAAGGGTAGAGTTGATCCATTCCATGTTTTCCCTTTGGGCCCTTAGCCTCCAGAATAAATAATCTATATTCACCTTAGAAAATAAGTGTTAAAAATTCTGACTCTTTATATGTCACCGACACTAAAATATCTGTAAATCAATATCTGGTGAAATCATGACAAAATAATTTTTAGCTCAGTGTCCCGTTTGTCAAGAGGCCAGATGTCTAAGCTAAAATATTTTTTCTTTCACACAAGTTTTTCTCTCAAATACTAAAGATTGACCTTTTTGATAGTACATAGAAATTTAAAAAAATATAGGGACAACTAAAATTTGCATTTCTATATGGAAGTTTTATGTATGTACTTTAGTCAAGAAGCCATTACATCATTTCATTAAAAAAATAGTTCTTAAGAGAAATCAGGGTTGTCTTTTGAGAACACTGCTTGATAATTGCATTAAGCTAAGAATATTAGAATGCAACCTGTAAAAGCTAGTTAATGACTATTGATGTGAAAGATCTTGACATGCCAGGTGTGACATTTACCTCACTTAAATAACAAAGGAAACATGATTAAAATATTGTTTATCTGAGCAGTTAGTCTCCAGTGAGAATGATTTATGTCTGAAAGCGCTTCAGAGCTGTAAAGTAGTACGTAATAAGAAGGGAGTGCTAATAACAGAGAGGAGGGAAATACATGCTAGAGAATGTTGTCCATATAAGTCTTTGGTAAATGTGTCATTGAAATGCTCACATTTGTTCCTACCCAGGATAAAGTCCCAATGCCTCTTCAAAATAAGGTAGATATATTGATATTTTAAGGAACTGTCTATTTAAGGAACTGAGCTATCTAATTAGATAGATTAAAAAACCGTCTCTAGGATCAAAGTTGAGATATTCTTTCTTCCTCTAAGTTACCTTCTAAAGTTAGAAAGCATGGAGTAAAGGTCAGAAAATAAGTGAAGAGGGAGAGCTCTTGAGTCAAACTGCTGGAATTTGTATTTTGCCTCCACTAGTTTCTAGCCGTGTTGCTGTGGTTCTGTTATTTTGCCTCTGAAGGCTCTGTTTTCTCATCTAGAAAAAAGAATAACAATTTTTCCTTTCTCATAGTAAGTTCACAAATAGATGACCCTTAGAGTCGAAGAGAATATGAATTAACTGAATATGTTGAGACAAAGGGAGCCCTCAAGTTATAAATAATAAGGCTTTGGTTGAAAGGGAAATATACTCCTGTTTTTGCTCCAAGAGTAAAGGGCCTCATTCACTTATCCAATGGTTCTAATGTATTTCAGAAATAATCTGAAGGCATACCGAAGATTTCATATTTTTGCAGAGAAATGTGTACATTTTCACATTAAGTAGGTAAAGATCACAAATAGGCTCACAGCAGCTCAGATCATGTTTAACCTTAAAATGAATTTGTTCCAAATTATGTAAATTGTGGCTTTTAAAAGTCTGTGGATTACCAGATTTCAGATAAGGGATTACAGATATATGTCCTGTTGCGGAGAGCATGGGGTGAGAAGAGCCAAGCCCTGCTACAAGAAACACTTTGATTATCGCCCCCAAAAACTAATCCATGTGCAATTAATTTATAGCTAAAGTGTGTGTATTACATTGTTTAAAGCTTCATGACGGGCAAATGAAGTTATCTGAGAAAAGTTAAAAGTCACAGTGACTGACAGCCCACATTGCTTGGGCAATTGTCTTCTTAAGGCAACAAATATTGTCCTGAATGAGCAGTTAGTATGCTGAGGTTTTGTTGGAGCTTGATATGAGTAACTCTCCCATCTTCTCCCCTTTCATATCAGTCAGAGAGAATTGTCACAAGAATTGTTACTGGCCACTTTCAGGGTATATGATTCTTTTTGGGGAAGAAATAACCATTCTTCCCTAGTGATGAGCAGAGAATAGAGACTAGTGACTGAGCACTAACTAATTCCTGGTCATTGTCAAATCTTAAAGTTAAGTGATGATAAAATCAAAATTAATCTTTTGAGAGTGGAAAAATATGGCAGTGGAAAATTAAGTAGGGTGTATATTGACAAATGCCTCATTTGCTCTGTATCATAAAAGATAAAGTAATCTATAAGACTGACAGAATCTACTTTGTAGAGGCTTATTTAATGGGATAATAAAACTTTGGAAGTCAAACTTAATCCTCCAATATTCTGCAAGAGAAGTTTTTCTCCCCAAAAATCTCTTGGTATTGATTTTAAAATAAAATCACACATTGGAGAAAGCAAGTATAAGGCATTAATAACCTATAAATATCCTTTAGTTACAGCCAAAAATCAATAAAAGATAAAATGAATGATTATTATATTTGAAATATTTATTTATAATTTTCCATTCTCTACTGATTTAGCCTGAATTAATTTTGGTTAATGTCAAAGGGGTTAAATTATTTTGAGGAGCTGCTTATTCTTGCATAGGTCTCACAAATTCCTACCTTTGCCCTTATTCACTCTGTTTTCTCCCCTGCAACACTCTCGTTGCCCGTCACATGCTAGGAAAGTTCTTTCTATTAGGTTTCCTTCAAAGGTTATCTCTATTCCCTAAAATGTCCTTTGACACACTCCTATCTCTTTTGCAAACTCTTGGAATTAATTTTACCTCATTAGTTCTTCACTTCAGATTGGTTTTTTTTTTTTTAACAGTTTTTTTAAAAATAATTTTTAAAGTATTTAAAAAATCCTTTATGTGATACTTTTCAATATCTGTTTGTGTGTGTCTACATTTCTCAGTAGACTGTGTTCAATTTTTATCATTGTATCATAATAACACATAACCTAGCAGACAACTCAGAGGTGAAAATAACTGTTGGTTAAATTTATTGTTCAATTGTTATATTAGACCAATTTCTTGAAAATTGTTAAGGTCTCTGTAGTTCATATGAAGGAAACCAGAAATCAACTGAGAAAAATTAGATGCATGGCTGTCAGAATATACATTATAGAAAACAAAAAGCCTTCTGATATTGGAAGAGATGACTAATTCACCTGCTGGCAATGTTGTATTCATACTATGCACTGTGTTGAGTTCCTATTATAGAAGTCAACAAAGAGATGTCATGTGAGAAGCAGCCAATCCAAGCAAAAGAGGGTAAGAGTCAGAAGCCTCTAAGCTGACACCAAATGAGACGGAGGTATTTGGAGGAAAGAGCAGTTAGGGCTGTGGTGTCTGTCTATAGGGGATGTTTCTGTCCTCTTACTGCTTAGCCATTGTCTCGTGGAACCCACCCAGTTTCCAGCTTAAGCAGTGATATTTTATGAAGTAGATAGCTATACAAGCATTTAGTTATAAATGCTTTAATATATTAATTGATTTGTTTCCCTCACTCCTCTGATATATCAATCCTAACCCTAAATCAATTATAAATACATACATACATACATATATAAAGAGAGAGAGAGATAGATGTCTATACAGGCATACCTCTTTTTATTGTGTTTCACTTTATTGTGCTTTTAAAAAATTGAAGGTCTGTGGCAACTGTGAGTCATGCAAGTCTATCGTGCCCTTTTTCCAACAGTGTTTGCTCACTTCCGGTCTCTTTAAAATTTTGATAATTCTTGAAATAGTTCCAGTCCTGCACCAGCAAAAAGATTATGATTCACTGAAGTCTCGAATGATGATTAGCATTTTTTAGCAATAAAGTATTTTTTAATTAAGGTAGGTACATTATTTTTTAGAGGTAATATTATTGCACACTTACTAGACTACAGTATAGTATGCACATAACTTTTATATGCATTGAGAAACCAAAATTTTTGTGTGACTCACTTTATTGTGATATTAGCTTTATTGAGGTGGTCTGGAACCAAACCTGCAATATCTCTGAGGTATGCCTGTATACATAATATATGTATGTGTATATATATATATATAATATATTTAGAGAGAAGGCCTGCAACATGTGTGAAGATATGTAGCTAGCCCTAATATAGTACATGTTACTATATCATGTTTTAAGAGGTTTAAACATTACTGAGAATTTTGTTTGCTTTGGTTTTGTTTAATGGCATGATGAGTCAAATTGTCAGTCTTCTTAAAACTCTAAAGGTGAGTGATTTATTCTCCCCTCTCCCTATCCCCAGGGGTTTATATATGCTGCTGGAGTTTTATGGAATTGGGAAAGAAATGGAAGAAAACTGAAGGGTTATTTACTATTAGAGCCTATGATGATAATCTTTGTAAATAACTTTATCTTGGTATCTAAGCAACTTATTTTTATGGTGATGGAGAGGAATCATTTTCAGGTAGGAAATTTCTTCCACGGTGAAATTCCTTCCCTGATGCTTCCACTGCCCCAGGGATAACACTGATTAAGTAACTTGAAAATTGTCACAGTATCCCAGGGGAGGAGAAGCAGAGCCGAGAGAAAACTTGAATTCATCTTACTGAAAAGTTATTGGATCCCTTTTCATACGTTTTTTACTCTGAAGAATTTGGGAATGGGATAATGATAGTGTTTACCTCAGGGGGGTGCTTTAGTGGATTAAATGCAATAATATCACAAAGTCTGGCATATACTAATTGTCCCTAAGGCTATGCATTGCTTTTATGGATGTGCTAACTATATAATCCTGTTGTTGTTGTTTTTTTAATTCAGTGAGAATATCTTGCTTCAGGAAAAAATAAAAATCAGAATGGAAGAAGAAGCAGCCTGTTGCTTTTGAGAATTGCTAACCATCATTATGTACATGATGGGGTGGGTGAAGCGGGTTATATTACATTTGAACTCATTCTAGCGGTGGTGACCCTTTCTCAAACCCAGATGTTTAAATGACTGCTCAATGGGGCTGTTCAGGATTATAAATATGTCCCCTCTGCTCTTACTGTCTGCCTGCTCTTGAAATGTGTAAAATCACCCAGTGCACTTGGTGTCAGCAGCGGTCGCCATTCAAATCCACAGGAAAATTAAAAGGTGACCAGAAACCTTTCTTGTAACAAAGGCTTTCAACAGATGCCTAAAGTGAATAAATGAAGGTCAAGGCAATCTGTTTGCTAATGTATTATTGGATATAAGTCTATGGGAAATAGTTTATGATTTCATTGAGAGACGTATCAATCTAGATAATCATAAACACAAATGAGAGCACATTTAAATTTTCAACTTTAGAAGCCTGAAGGCAAGTTTGCAACACTGTATGGATCACATAATCTTTTTCTTCATCTAGGCTCTTAGCTGCAAGTTTAATATCTTCAGAAAAATAGAATCTTACAGCTTGAATATGTAATACTAAGAGTAGTATTATTAATACTGAGAGTAGTATTACTACCAACGATGTATTCAGGTTAGGCAGTTCCTCTGCTTTCTACTATTCTGTAGTTTAGCATACCCGTTTTGGGGAAATTTTCTTTGTATGCTTTTACACTTTGTTATCAGCTTTCCACTTCATTAGACAGTATTCTCCAGGATAGCAGGGATTTTACGTTTCTCATTTCTTTTTACAAGGTACTCAGCAAAACAACTGACACACAGTAGACACAATAAATTGTGTAGGATATATTAAAAATTAATAAAGACTAGTTATATTGTCTAAAATGTTACCAAATATCAGATACTAAATATCAGCAGGAAAATGATTCCAGATTTTCAGATATTCTAGTTCCCCCTCTAGTTCCTCCTTGAGCACAAGACCTTATCATGCATATTTACACATAGACCCATGGACTCAACTAGAAAACAATGGGGAGGTAGCCTTCGTGGAGAGTATACTGAACATCTGAATTTGTTTTAAGTGTTCTCTTAATTTAAGGAGATTACACATTGAGGTGATTCTCTCAGCATCCAGTAGAAATCACCAGAGATTGATAGAGAGATGATGATAGATAGATCCTTCCAATGGTAGTGTCTGAACTCCATTTAACAGAGAACAAGAGGTAGACTCAGATAACCTGAATCTTAATCTTATTGTATCAGTTCCAAGCTTGATCTTGTGCAAGCCACTTGGCCTCAATAAATACACACATTCTCATGTGTTAATTAAAATAAGATCTGGCATGTGACTTTCAACTGGCATCAAAAGACATGTGACCTGTGAAAGCAATTTGTAAACTGTGAAGGAGTAGCCCAATACTGACAGGGTTAGTACTCTCAATTGTTAGGCTTGGTAAAAGACTTTTGATGACCTAATTTTGAGAAAGATTAGAGCAGTTTGGTAGAAAAAATAGAAAAGTCAAAGTATTAGGTTTTGACTAAAGGAAAGGGCTGGAATAATCTAATGTATGAAGCCACAATCAGAATTGGAATCTAACTACTTATGTTACTCTGTAGCTTCATATTTCACCTGTAAACAACTAATATATGTCCCTAATATTGATGTTTCTCCTGTTGGTATAAGTAATTCAATTAAAAGATAATTTCTTATTTTTTGAATATAATTATGCAATAGTATTGTCCATTCTTTCTCCATTAATATTCAATATTTGCAATGCTTGTCAAACTTCAACACATGTAAAAGTCACCTGGAGAGGGCTTCCCTGGTGGCGCAGTGGTTGAGAATCTGCCTGCCAATGCAGGGGACACGGGTTCGAGCCCTGGTCTGGGAAGATCCCACATGCTACGGAGCAACTAAGCCCGTGAGCCACAACTACTGAGCCTGCGCATCTGGAGCCTGTGCTCCGCAACAAGAGAGGCCGCGACAGTGAGAGGCCCGCGCACCACGATGAAGAGTGGCCCCCGCTTGCCGCAACTAGAGAAAGCCCTCGCACAGAAATGAAGACCCAACACAGCATAAATAAATACATAAATAAATAAAATTTATTAAAAAAAAAAAAGTCACCTGGAGAGATGTTTTCAACACGGATTCCTGGGTCGCCATTCTAGAGATTCTGATTCAGTAGAGCTGGGATGGGGCCAGAGTTTTCTTTTTTCTAACAGGCTCCTAGATGACGCTGATGATGCTGGCCCACTAAGCTCTGTTCTACAGAGCGATAGTGAACAAGAACCACTGTAGGTGATTTCCTCCCTAATTAACAGCAAAGAAAGATATTTCAAATGGGTAATGCAATGTTTTTAATAAGATTTTGAAAATTTCGAAGGGAACATCTATTTTTTTTAGCACGGATATAGGCAAAAATATATTTTAGAATGCATGGTGTGTAGGATTTCTTAGGAATCAAACCCTAAGGAAGAGATTTGCATAAAGGAATATTAACGGAGTGTATGCTTATGAATGACACATTTAAGGGAATGAGAAAAACAGCCCTGGGCATAGCAAGAATATTGAACTGTGATGAAGTTGCTACAAAAGACAGAGCCAATTCTATAGAGAACTCAACAGCTGCTATAGCTCCTCAGAGTTTTTCCCATTCAAGGTAAGAGGGTCAGGCCTTTTAACCCTCACATCAACCAGTAACTTGATGTGGATCTACTCTGGGAAGGGAGTAATATTGGGTGAAGGGATATCCTTCAGGGAAGACATAGAGGAATTCGTGGAGAAGGACTCAGCCCTGAGCCCTGAGAAATACTTCTGGCAACTTAGGAGATGAAGTGCCTTACACTGAGCCAAGGAATTTAGAGTGCATGACCCAATTCACCAAAAATTGTCTATTTGATATTTTGAATTAGTTCCATTTCTCTAGGATTCAGGTAGTGAAGTTTATACTTCAGTTGTAGATTACATGGATAAAATCATATATTACTTCCAATCTGAAACATCTAAAATTTGGAGTCAGCAAAAGTAAACCAGGACCTCATAAAAGGGTGTACCCCTCATCTTGCAATATTTTTTATTGTTTCCTGCTTTTGAATGACCTGGAAATAGTGTATCAGCACTTTAGTTTCAAAACTGTCAGTGTAAAGTTTGTGAAATGAAAAATGGCGAGAACACAATGTTCCTTGAACTAGTTCTCCTTTTGGTAAAAGCAATATAATAATTGATTTGGTCTGGAATTATAACATTTGCCCTAACCCACCCCACTAACCCAACAAATATATTAGTTAAATATGATTCAGATAGGATGATTTTGACAATCAACTTGGGCAAAATAATTAGACATCAAATTATTTTATTCAAGTGTACTATATTACTTTTATTGATGTGAGAAGAAACAATATGGATTATCTAGCCCTTTGCCTTTATTTTATAGATTAATAAACTGAGGTCTAGGGATTAATTGTCATTCAGTCTTTTAACTAGTATTTATTGAGCCTCTGCAATGTGCAGGTATGTAGCTAAATGCAAAAGATGAAAGAGAGAATAAGAGACCTCTTTCCTTGTTCATGCAGCTTAAAGTTTTGAGAGGTGTCTGATAAAAAAGAAAACAAAAAACTAAAGAAGGAAAGAAAACAATTAGAAATCATGATACAAGTGGAGTTAACAATCACATTATAATAAAAGGACAAAAACAGGGCTCCATTTGAGTGGGAGTTAGGGAAGGTGACTTTAAGACCCATAAAAGAACAGGTAAATCCACCAATGAACAGAAAGGAGAGCATTTCAGGCAGTGAAGAGCTTGGCATTTTCAACAAACAGGACAATCCATTGAGATGCGGGCTGTGGGGTATTTTAATACAATGAAGTGGCATTCAAGTTTGGAGTTTGCACTTAGATTTTATTTTAATTGTGATGGGACGTCATTCAAGATGCTGTAACTTGGAGATGGGTTGGGAAAGAATGACTTGGCCAAATGGAAGCTGGGTAACCTGTAGATTGTTATCAATGTAGGGTGGGTGTTGAGTGTTTGTGGCAAGGGTTACTTTGGGGAAGACCAGATGAGCAATTGTAGTTGCCAAGGCAAAGAGAGATGGCTCAGTAAAAACACTGTAATAGAGAAATCCAGAATGTTTTGAGGCAGGACTTAGGGAAGAGCTAAAAATATAAGAGTGAAATATAGTTAAAAAGGAGGAGTGTAGAAAGAATAGGTTTGTGAGAGTGATGTTTAGACATCAAGAGTTTGGTTTGAACACTAAATTTGAAATGTAGTTCATCCAAGTGAAGGCCAGAAAGAGGCAATGTGGTATACGAGACTAATTCATTAAGTGGAGATACAGTATCTTATATTCGTCACAGTGAAAACTTGACCTTAGCAAAGAAATCTTAGCTAACCAAGATTAATTAGTATCATTGACAAATAAAAATTGGACATATTTAAGGTGTACAACGTGATGCTTTGATATATGTATACATCATGAAATAATTACCACCATTAAGCTAATTAGCATGTGTTTTTTGATTTTCTTTCTATTTATCTGGCTATTCTTAGTCTGTATTCTTTGCTCAGGACCACTATTAGGCCCTAAAATATTTTAGCTTCACAGATGCTATTTTCTTCTCATCCTATATCTTTTCTCTACAATCTCATGGCTTCATTTATTCTCTGTGCCTTCATTTATTTCTCCACCTCAAACAGTTTCCCTGAGTTTGCCATGCATACAACCAATTGCCTACATGCCAAATTTTCTTAGATCTTTCAGATGAATATCAAGCTGTGTACAAAGCCAAAGAAGTTAATGATTTTCACTGCAAACCTGTGAATGATACCCTGTGAAACTGTGCAATGTAATGATCTTTTAAGATTCCTGCATCTGTGAACGTCTCCAGCTATGTATGCAGTCAAGAACCAAAATTTAATCCTTGACCTTTTTTCTCCCACATCCAATTAGTCATTGAGTTCTGCCCCTGTATCATATATTTTCATAGCTCTCTATACCTATCGTACATAAAATTTTAAATATTATATAACTAATTATATATTTGCATGATTATATAATCATTATGAACCTCCCCTAGTAGGCGGAATTTTCTGTGAAGTCATAGACTGTATTTGTTTTGCTCACTGTTATAACCCCTATATATAATGCAGTTCTGGCATACAATAGGTGCTAAATACATGCTTTTCAATGAATTAACAAAGCATATGAGTAAAATTAAATATTTTATAAAATATTGTCTTAAATCTTTTATAGAATTATGTGACTCTTTTGAGGATCATACTTTTCTACTCATAATCACAGCCAAATATTCTCAGTATGTTTTGTGGCTTTTTTTTCTTTCTTTTGGAAATACAACTACATTCACTTTGATCAATAATAAACATATTTAGTTTAATGAGTTCATTTCTTCTCTAGTTATGTAGAGAAATAAACCAATTAAATAAATAAAACTCCTGATATTTCAAATATTTTGATGTAGAACAGACAGTAGTGTTTAGACACAGTGCATATTGGTTTTCAAATTACAGACATTTAATAGATACATTATGGATAAATTCATAAATGAAAGAATGAATGAATAGTATTTTTAAGCAATATAGGTCATAAAAATATATGCCCAATTTCTGACCTGATTATTTCATACGGCACATTCTCTATGATTATTTTTAATACAGCACTATCTTAATTAGTAAGGATAAGGAGGTTGGCTACATTTCTATCAAGTTTTTCCCTTCTCCATATTACTCAAAGTTCATAAAACCCTAAATAGCATTGCAGGTAAATTGTAATTCAAACTGAAACATCAACTAGTACAATTTTAACCATGTGCTTAACAGCTTGAATTTTAGCAGAATGAACTTTCATTTTTGGAAATCTTCATTGCATCTTTTGATGTCAAAGGGCAGGTAGTGAAGAATCATAGTATTTTGAGCAAATAAAACCTTGTAACAGAATATATACAGTGTTTATTATCACTTGTGTTTAACTGCTAGATTATTGCCCCCCTAGGATTATGGAAATTTCATGAAAAATTTAGGAAGTGTCAGGATTAAACTAGGTGTCAGGAATTCACGCTGTTTCTCTCTGCCTAAATGTTTTAATAATATTCATTGTGTTTAATAAGTATTAATTGGTGACATATGATCTAGTTATCCATTTGCTTTAATGAACAAAACATTCAGGGAATTTCAACAAAGTTTGAATGCCTACTATTTACAAGGCAACATATTTGATTCTGGGTAACTAGAAAGAATAACCCATTTTTATACGGAATATACAAATGTATAAGAGAAGACATATGCATCCACAATCATCATGCACATCAAACTGAAGTGAGTATAAGAATGAGACTGGTGTACAAAAAGAGAGATCAATTCTAACTATGAGAAGGGGTCCTCAATACAAATTTGAAAAAATATATATGTATAAATCTGTGCCCAATCATGGTAGCAATTTTCCAAACTAAGTTAATAGCATCAGTCAAAACAATAGAAACAAGAAGATATTTTCACATCATTCAGTTCAAACATAAAACTAGCAAAGTTGCTAGATTTTTACAAATTTTGAACAACTACCGTTTACTTATCAGGTAGTTTAATGTTAGTATATTCTAATACATTTATTTGTCTTATCAAATCAGTGGCCCCAATGTGTGGAACAGTAATAAAAATATTTAATCTCTGTAATATAAGTAATGCTTTCATGAATTAAAAAAAAAAAATACCTGTGGAAATAATTTACTTTAACACTTGATCTTTCATTTTCCAAAGAAATAAAGTTACAAAGACTATGTAAATCTATCCTTAATTTCTGATGATGATTGAAGTGTCATTTTGTTTTGTTTTCAAACATCAACCTGGACATCATAACTTTCTACTTTACTTAAATATTTGAAGAAAAAAACCCACCAATTTCAAGTTGACACCTTGTTTACCAAGTGATAAAGTCAGGAAATACATTACATGGGATAACTAGCAGCTTCTTTATTAGCATCCTGTAACTAGACTCCTAAATAATTGTAAATTAGCATGGACCAAGAATTACATTCTAGTGTTGTACATAATCTGCCACAGCAAGTTCTCAGCTTATTGAAGTTTTACTTGGGTAACTCTGGTGAAATAGGTTTGAATCCGTCTAAGCAGTGTCAGTTATTAGAGAACATTTCTTCTCACTCTGATTGAAACCTTTCACTTCTATTCAGCTCAATGACCCACAAGCAGATGCAAAATGTATAGATTTTTATATTTGTAACAAAAGCTTAGTTGCATGCAAAGGGAATCTCATTTATTAAAAGATAGGTACACGTGTCTGCTCAGGTCTTTGTATGAATATTAGAAAGCCCCTTCTACATCTTCAGTCTTGGTTGACAGGGAAAATGTTTGCGTATAAATCACTGTTTAGCTTGAAATAAATTTTCACTTGCACTACGAAGAGAAGCTGTGGTATACCAAGAAGACTACTTATACAACCATTTTTATTTAAAATTTCCTAACAGTGCCTGGCACATTGTAGGCATAATCTATATCTAATATCTCTATTTCTATGTATATACCTATATTGTGATATATAGGTGAATATCTGTGAACTCTATATTCATATTTATTTGTGAATATCTATATTCATATTTATTTAACGAAAGAATGAATGAGTAATATATCTCTTACCAAAATAATATTTAAAGTGTAATTATAAGTTCCTGTGAAGTACAAAAGTTGATTGTAATTAAGCACTTTACAACAGTATATATAACTAAATTTAAAGCAAACAGTAACAAAAATACAATATCAGAATGAAAAAAATCTGCATTCTGCCGAGATAGCAAATCCTTTAAAATATTTTATTTAAAGGTACTAAGGTCATAGCTTTGGACAAAAGTGATATAATCAAGCCCGTATAATAAGTGGCTTTTTATGTAAGTATATATAAGGAACCAGCATGAGAAATAACTGTAGCTAAGCAACAAATATCAAGGGCTGGCTCTCAATCAACAGCCAGGTCTCTTTTTTGCTCTCTGCAATTAACAGAATACATTTCTGAGCTTGGAGTCGTGAGACCTCTGGCCAGAATTGGAAGTCCAGTTGTGATCATGAATGTTACTCATTTCATGAAGGAATCAAGTTTCTTACTTCAGTCTTATGAACAACCAGCCACAGGCACCTAGACTAGCTAGCACAAGAGTGTTAGTAACAAATTAAAAACGAAGTGTTCCATTTTGTTTACCTTAAAGGTCTTCAAAAGTTGTATCTATGAGTATAATCAAATGAATATTTTGACAACTAAGCCAACAATTTTGTTTTGGTTTCATGTTAAAAATAAATATGCAACATGATGGTAGACAGCCTGGTGTGAAATGATTTGCCAATCAGAAATAAAGCCCATAAAAATTATGAGGATTAAGCTCATTTTATTTTCTACAAAATTGGCATATGCTACAATAAGGCCAGCAGAAATTACCAAATCTGTGAACTTATATTCAGTCCCATTTGTGTCACCCACTTTGTGTGACTTTGGATACATCACTGAAGTCTTTGGGCTTCTGTTTTCATCATTGATACCTGAAAATAAGGCCCTAAGTCCTTGGTATCTCACAGGATATTCGAGAGGATCCAACTATTTCATAAAAGACTTTCAGATTAATGTGGTCAGCTACTGCTTCTGATTTATTTTCTGCCACTTTACAATTGAAATGTACTTTACTGCCCTCAAACAACTGATTTCTAAGATGGCATGAGCATTTCAGATCCCTATTCACCTCACTGCCCTGTGGTGTATTTCATACGTCAATATGCATTTAAAGGCCACACCTCTGGTAGTGCAACATATCCAGGGGCAGAAATAGACCAGTTACAGTGTATTGCAGCTTGAGAGGTGAATCAGTAATTAGAAGTCGTTCGAACAGAAAACAATTGGGAGTGAGGTGTGAAGGAGAGGATTCCCAAGGAAAAAGCCAAAGAGTTTAAATTAATGAGAGCAAAAATGTCATCTATGAAGAATTTATCCATATGCTGTATGTATGTGTACATATGTATATATGTATATGTGTATATATATGTTGTATATAACATGTATATATATATATATATATATATATATATATATACATATATACACACACATCATATTTGTGGACATTAGAACAGAATAAAAGAAAATATGTGCAATGCATAATAAAATAGGAGAAAATTATCCAGAGCTTGAGACTTATATCTGCAAATCGATAGGTTCATTAAACCCAAGAAAATTTGAAAATCTGAACTCTTAAGTAACAGTTCTGTGAAATTTTTGAGTTTCAATGAAAAGGAAAATTATTTGTCCTGATTATTTTAGTTCTCAAAGTTAACCCGAAGAAATATTAGAGGATCTGTCCAGAACTTTACATATATTGAATAAGTATGGCTCATCTCAGAATTTGTGATTAAAATAAGAAGTAATCACAGATTAAAATAAGAAGTAAAAGGACCACAGTAGAAAATATAAATACAACATGATTATCACATACTATTAAAAAATGCATGTACACACACATACCACTTACCACTTTCTACAGAATTTATTTTCCATATGTCTGAAAAGAACATAATAATCAGAGTGGTAATAATTGGAATCATAGACTATTTTTCTTTCTTTATGCATAGAGTTTATATTCTAAAATGCTCTGATGATTTCAAAACACCATTTCAGGTGTTTTGGAATATTTGATAAAGTACTTGAATTAAAATAAAATTAGATTTTCACTTTAAATAAGAGGAAATTCCACATGTTTTAAATAATTAAAAGTAAGCTAGATAGCAGGATAAAGATTCAAAAATAAAATAAAATAAAATGCAGATAAATATACCTTGGGTCTTGAGAGGAAAAGACTACCTAAAAAATTAGAATAAAAAAGTTCGTATAGGATGAGCTCTGTCTTGTACTGTAGGTGCAAATATAAGCATTTCTGGAAAGCAATTTGTACATAAATATATATATTTTTAAACATCTTTATTGAAGTATAATTGCCTTACAATGGTGTGTTAGCTTCTGCTTTATAACAAAGTGAATCAGTTATACATATACAATATGTTCCCATTTCTCTTCCCTCTTGCATCTCCCTCCCTCCCACCCTCCCCATCCCACCCTTCTAGGTGGTCACAAAGCACCGAGCTGATCTCCCTGTGCTATGCAGCTGCTTCCCACTAGTTATCTATTTTACATTTGGTAGTGTATATATGTCCATGACACTCTCTTACCCTGTCACATCTCACCCCACCCCCTCCCCATATCATCAAGTCCATTCTCTAGTAGGTCTGTGTCTTTATTTCCGTCTTGCCACTAGGTTCTTCATGGCCTTTTTTTTTTTTTTTTCCCTTAGATTCCGTATATATGTGTTAGCATACTGTATTTGTTTTTCTCTTTCTGACTTACTTCACTCTGTATGACAGACTCTAACTCCATCCACCTCATTACAAATACCTCCATTTCATTTCTTTTTATGGCTGAGTAATATTCTATTGCATATATGTGCCACATCTTCTTTATCCATTCATCTGTCGATGGACATTTAGGTTGCTTCCATGTCCTGGCTATTGTAAATAGAGCTGCAATGAACATTTTGGTACATGACTCTTTTTGACCTATGGTTTTCTCAGGGTATATGCCCAGTATTGGGATTGCTGGGTCGTATTGTAGTTCTATTTGTAGTTTTTTAAGGAACCTCCATACTGTTCTCCATAGTGGCTGTATCAATTTACATTCCCACCAACAGTGCAAGAGTGTTCCCTTTCCTCCACACCCTCTCCAGCATTTATTGTTTCTAGATTTTTTGATGATGGCCATTCTGACTGGTGTGAGATGATATCTCATTGTAGTTTTGATTTGCATTTCTCTAATGATTAATGATGTTGAGCATTCTTTCATGTGTCTGTAGGCCATCTGTATATCTTCTTTGGAGAAATGTCTATTTAGGTCTTCTGCCCATTTTTGGATTGGGTTGTTCGTTTTTTTGTTATTGAGCTGCATGAGCTGCTTGTAAATCTTGGAGATTAATCCTTTGTCAGTTGCTTCATTTGCAAATATTTTCTCCCATTCTGAGGGTTGTCTTTTGGTCTTGTTTATGGTTTCCTTTGCTGTGCAAAAGCTTTCAAGTTTCATTAGGTCCCATTTGTTTATTTGTGTTCTTATTTCCATTTCTCTGGGAGCTGGGTCAAAAAGAATCTTGCTGTGATGTATGTCATAGAGTGTTCTGCCTATGTTTTCCTCTAAGAGCTTGATAGTGTCTGCCCTTACACTTAGGTCTTTAATCCATTTTGAGTTTATTTTTGTGCATGGTGTCAGGGAGTGTTCTAATTTCATACTTTTACATGTACCTGTCCAATTTTCCCAGCACCACTTATTGAAGAGGCTGTCTTTTCTCCACTGTATATGCTTGCCTCCTTTATCAAAGATAAGGTGACCATATGTGTGTGGGTTTATCTCTGGGCTTTTTATACTGTTCCATTGATCTATATTTCTGTTTTTGTGCCAGTACCAAACTGTCTTGATTACTGAAGCTTTGTAATATAGTCTGAAGTCAGGGAGCCTGATTCCCCCAGCTCCATTTTTCGTTCTCAAGATTGCTTTGGCTATTCGGGGTCTTTTGTGTTTCCATACAAATTGTGAAATTTTTTGTTCTAGTTCTGTGAAAAATGCCAGTGGTAGTTTGATAGGGATTGCATTGAATCTGTAGATTGCTTTGGGTAGTAGAGTCATTTTCACAATGTTGATTCTTCCAATCCAGGAACATGGTATATCTCTCCATCTATTTGTATCATCTTTAATTTCTTTCATCAGTGTCTTATAATTTTCTGTATACAGGTCTTTTGTCTCCTTACGTAGGTTTATTCCTAGATATTTTATTCTTTTTGTTGCAATGGTAAACGGGAGTGTTTTCTTAATTTCACTTTCAAATTTTTCGTCATTAGTGTATAGAAATGCAAGAGATTTCTGTGCATTAATTTTGTATCCTGCTACTTTACCAAATTCATTGATTAGCTCTAGGAGTTTTCTGGTAGCATCTTTAGGATTCTCTATGTATAGTATCATGTCATCTGCAAATAGTGACAGCTTTACTTCTTCTTTTCCGATTTGGATTCCTTTTATTTCTTTGTCTTCTCTGATTGCTGTGGCTAACACTTCCAAAACTATGTTGAATAACAGTGGTGAGAGTGGGCAACCTTGTCTTGTTCCTGATCTTAGTGGAAATGGTTTCAGTTTTTCACCATTGAGGACAATGTTGGCTGTGGGTTTGTCATATATGGCCTTTATTATGTTGAGGAAAGTTCCCTCTGCCTACTTTCTGCAGGGCTTTTATCATAAATGGGTGTTGAATTTTGTCGAAAGCTTTCTCTGCATCTATTGAGATGATCATATGGTTTGTCTCCTTCAATTTGTTAATATGGTGTATCACATTGATTGATTTGCGTATATTGAGGAATCCTTGCATTCCTGGGATAAACCCCACTTGATCATGGTGTATGATCCTTTTAATGTGCTGTTGGATTCTGTTTGCGAGTATTTTGTTGAGGATTTTTGCATCTATGTTCATCAGTGATATTGGCCTGTAGTTTTCTTTCTTTGTGACATCTTTGTCTGGTTTTGGTATCAGGGTGATGGTGGCCTCGTAGAATGAGTTTGGGAGTGTTCCTCCCTCTGCAATATTTTGGAAGAGTTTGAGAAGGATAAGTGTTAGCTCTTCTCTAAATGTTTGATAGAATTCACCTGTGAAGCCATCTGGTCCTGGGCTTTTGTTTGTTGGAAGGTTTTTAATCACAGTTTCAATTTCAGTGCTTGTGATTGGTCTGTTCATATTTTCTATTTCTTCCTGGTCCAGTCTCGGCAGTTTGTGCATTTCTAAGAATCTGTCCATTCCTTCCAGGTTGTCCATTTTATTGGCATAGAGTTGCTTGTAGTAATCTCTCATGATCTTTTGTATTTCTGCAGTGTCAGTGGTTACTTCTCCTTTTTCATTTCTAATTCTATTGATCTGAGTCTTCTCCCTTTTTCTCTTGATGAGTCTGGCTAATGGTTTATCAATTTTGTTTATCTTCTCAAAGAACCAGCTTTTAGTTTCATTGATTTTTGCTATTGTTTCCTTCATTTGTTTTTCATTTATTTCTGATCTGATCTTTATAATTTCTTTCCTTCTGCTGGCTTTGGGGTTTTTTTGTTCTTCTTTCTCTAATTGCTTTAGGTGCAAGGTTAGGTTGTTTATTCGAGATGTTTCCTGTTTCTTGAGGTAGGCTTGTATTGCTATAAACTTCCCTCTTAGCACTGCTTTTGCTGCGTCCCATAGGTTTTGGGTCGTCGTATCTCCATTGTCATTTGTTTCTAGGTATTTTTTGATTTCCTGTTTGATTTCTTCAGTAATCACTTCGTTATTAAGTAATGTATTGTGTAGCCTCCATGTGTTTGTATTTTTTACAGATCTTTTCCTGTAATTGATATCTAGTCTCATAGCGTTGTGGTCGGAAAAGATACTTGATACGATTTCAATTTTCTTAAACTTACCAAGGCTTGATTTGTGACCCAAGATATGATCTATCCTGGAGAATGTTCCATGCGCACTTGAGAAAAATGTGTATTCTGTTGTTTTTGGGTGGAATGTCCTATAAATATCAATTAAGTCCATCTTGTTTAATGTATCATTTAAAGCTTGTGTTTCCTTATTTATTTTCATTTTGGATGATCTGTCCATTGGTGAAAGTGGGGTGTTAAAGTCCCCTACTATGATTGTGTTGCTGTCGATTTCCCCTTTTATGGCTGTTAGTATTTGCCTTATGTATTGAGGTGCTCCTATGTTGGGTGCATAAATATTTACAATTGTTATACCTTCCTCTTGGATCGATCCCTTGATCATTATATAGTGTCCTTCTTTGCCTCTTGCAATAGTCTTTATTTTAAAGTCTATTTTGTCTGATATGAGAATTGCTACTCCAGCTTTCTTTTGATTTCCATTTGCATGGAATATCTTTTTCCATCCCCTCACTTTCAGTCTGCATGTGTCTCTAGGTCTGAGGTGGGTCTCTTGTAGACAGCATATATATGGGTCTTGTTTTTGTATCCATTCAGCCAGCCTGTGTCTTTTGGTGGGAGCATTTAATCCATTTACATTCAAGGTAATTATCGATATGTATGTTCCTATTCCCATTTTCTTAAATGTTTTGGGTTTGTTATTGTAGGTGTTTTCCTTCTCTTGTGTTTCTTGCCTAGAGAAGTTCCTTTAGCATTTGTTGTAAAGCTGGTTTGGTGGTGCTGAACTCTCTCAGCTTTTGCTTGTCTGTAAAGGTTTTAATTTCTCCATCGAATCTGAATGAGATCCTTGCTGGGTAGAGTAATCTTGGTTGTAGGTTTTTCTCCTTCATCACTTTAAGTATATCCTGCCACTCCCTTCTGGCTTGCAGAGTTTCTGCTGAAAGATCAGATGTTAACCTTATGGGGATTCCCTTGTGAGTTATTTGTTGTTTTTCCCTTGCTGCCTTTAATATGTTTTCCTTATATTTAATTTTTGACAGTTTGATTAATATGTGTCTTGGTGTGTTTCTCCTTGGGTTTATCCTGTATGGGACTCTCTGTGCTTCCAAGACTTGATTAACTATTTCCTTTCCCATATTAGGGAAGTTTTCAACTATAATCTCTTCAAATATTTTCTCAGTCCCTTTCTTTTTCTCTTCTTCTTCTGGGACCCCTATAATTCAAATGTTGGTGCGTTTAATGTTGTCCCAGAGGTCTCTGAGACTGTCCTCAGTTCTTTTCATTCTTTTTTCTTTATCCTGCTCTGTAGTAGTTATTTCCACCATTTTATCTTCCAGGTCACTTATCCTTTCTTCTGCCTCAGTTATTCTGCTATTGATCCCATCTAGGGTATTTTTAATTTCATTTATTGTGTTTTTCATCATTGCTTGGTTCCTCTTTAGTTCTTCTACGTCCTTGTTAAATGTTTCTTGCATTTTGTCTATTCTATTTCCAAGATTTTGGATCATCCTTACTATCATTATTCTGAATTCTTTTTCAGGTAGACTACCTATTTCCTCTTCATTTGTTAAGTCTGGTGTGTTTTGACCCTGCTCCTTCATCTGCTGTGTGATTTTCTGTCATCTCATTTTGCTTATCTTACTGTGTTTGGGGTCTCCTTTTCACAGGCTTCAGGTTTGTATTTCCCGTTGTTTTTGGTCACTGTCCCCAGTGGCTAAGGTTGGTTCAGTGGGTTGTGTAGGCTTCCTGGTGGAGGGAACTAGTGCCTGAGCTCTGGTGGATGAGGCTGGATCTTGTCTTTCTGGTGGGCACGTCCACGTCTGGTGGTGTATTTTGGGGTGTCTGTGGCCTTATTATGATTTTAGGCAGCCTCTCTGCTAATGGATGGGGCTGTGTTCCTGTCTTGCTAGTTGTTTGGCATAGGGTGTCCAGCACTGTAGCTTGCTGGTCGTTGAGTGAAGCTGGGTCTTGATGTTGAGATGGAGATCTCTGAGAGATTTTTGCCGTTTGGTATTACGTGGAGCTGGGAGGTCTCCTGTGGACCAGTGTCCTGAAGTTGGCTCTCCCACCTCAGAGGCATGGCCCTGATGTCTGGCTGGAGCACCAAGAGCCTTTCGTCCACACGGCTCAGAGTAAAAGGGAGAAAAAATAGAAAGAAAGAAAGAAAGAGGCTATAATATAGTGAAGTAAAATAAAGCTATTATAAAGCAAAGCTATACAGACAAAATCTCACCCAGAAGCATATGCATATACACTCACAAAAAAAAGGAAAAGGGGAAAAATTAATATATCCTGCTCCCAAAGTCCACCTCCTGAATTTGGGATGATTTGTTGTCTATTCAGGTATTCAACAGATGCAGGCACATCAAGTTGTTTGTGGAGTTTTAATCCGCTGCTTCTGAGGCTGCTGGGAGAGATTTCCCCTTCTCTTCCCTGTTCGCACAGCTCCTGGGGTTCAGCTTTGGATTTGGCCCCGCCTCTGCATGTAGGTCGCCTGAGGGCGTCTGTTCTTCGCTCAGACAGGACGGGGTTAAAGGAGCAGCTGCTTCGGGGGCTCTGGCTCACCCAGGCCGCGGGGAGGGAGGGGTACAGAGGAGGCGGGGCGAGCCTGCGGCGTCAGAGGCCGGCGTGACGTTGCAGCAGCCTGAGGCGCGCAGTGCGTTCTCCTGGGGATGTTGTCCCTGGATCACGGGACGCTGGCAGTGGCGGGCTGCACGGGCTCCCGGGAGGGGCGGTGTGGAGAGTGACCTGTGCTCGCACACAGGCTTTTTGGTGGCGGCAGCAGCAGCCGCAGCGTCTCACACCCGTCTCTGGGGTCCGCGCTGATCGCCACGGCTCGCACCCTTCTCTGGAGTTCGTTTAGGCGGCGCTCTGAATCCCCTCTCCTTGAGCGCCGCGAAACAAAGAGGTAAGAAAAAGTCTCTTGCCTCTTCGGCAGCTGCAGACTTTTTCCCGGTCTCCCTCCCAGCCAGCTGTGGTGCGCCAACCCCTTCAGGCTGTGTTCATGCCGCCAGCCCCAGTCCTCTCCCTGCGATCCGACTGAAGCCGAGCCTCCGCTCCCAGCCCCCGCCCGCCCCGGCGGCTGAGCAGACAAGCCTCTCGGGCTGGTGAGCGCTGCTCGGCGCCGAGCATCCGTGCGGGAATCTCTCCGCTTTTCCCTCTGCGCCCCTGTTGCCGTGGGGTCCGCGCTGATAGCTGCGGCTCGCGCCCCTCTCTGAAGTTCGTTTAGGCGGCGCTCTGAATCCCCTCTCCTCGCGCACCAGGAAACAAAGAGGGAAGAAAAAGTCTCTTGCCTCTTCGGCAGCTGCAGACTTTTTCCCGGACTCCCTCCTGGCTATCTGTGGTGCACTAACCCCTTCAGGCTGTGTTCACGCCGCCAACCCCAGTCCTCTCCCTGCGATCCGACCGAAGCCCGAACCTCAGCTCCCAGCCCCGCCCGCCCCGGCGGGTGAGCAGACAAGCCTCTCGGGCTGGTGAGTGCTGGTCAGCACTGATCCTCCGTGCGGGAGTCTCTCCGCTTTGCCCTCCACACCCCTGTGGCTGCGCGCTCCTCCGTGGCTCCGAAGCTTCCCCCCTCCGCCACCCGCAGTCTCCACCCGCGAAGGGGCTTCCTAGTGCGTGGAAACCTTTCCTCCTTCACGGCTCCCTCCCACTGGTGCAGGTGCCGTCCCTGTTCTTTTGTCTCTGTTATTTCTTTTTTCTTTTGCCCTACCCAAGTACGGGGGGAGTTTCTTGCCTTTTTGGAGGTCGGACATTTTCTGCCAGCGTTCAGTGGGTGTTCTGTAGGAGCAGTTCCACGTGTAGATGTATTTCTACTGTATCTGTGGGAAGGAAGGTGATCTCCGCGTCTTACTCTTCCACCATCTTCTCTCCCTCCGTACATAAATATTAAAGTCATTACATTTAACATAGTAATCTACCTCTAGAGATTCAAGGTAAGGACATAATCAGAAATCCCATAAATATTTATGTATAAGATTGTTCATTATGGAAACAGTATACTATTCAATATATATAGTTAAATTAATTACCATTCATTTACATGACAGAAAATGTTGCAGAAAATAAATTATTAGTAAATTATTTTTTTCAAAGAATGGTATTCAAAATATCTATTCTACAATATTGAAGTACAAGATGCCAGTATGTATAAACTATGCAGTCAGATCCCAAATCTTTTTTTTTTAAGTCTATAACATATATCTTATCGAGAGAGTTATGCATAGAGTTTATATTCTAAAATGCTCTGCATTTTAGAGCATCTTACCTACAATTATGGGAATCTGAAGTCATTATAGGTCAGCAGGGCTAGGAGTAGAAAGGAAAGCTGGACATATAGTGAGGAAAAATAAGGACAAATGAAGTCCAAAGGGATAAGTTGGAACTTAAGAGAACAAACTGGAACCCGTGAAAACAAACTGGAGCCTGCATCAATCTCTCATAGCCTCTAACCTCAAAGACACTGATGAAATGCAGTATGACTATACACAATGATGGTGACACAAGCAATAGCCAGAAATAAATGAATTGCCTTTTCTTCTGGTGAAATGATGGATAATATTTATTTTCTTCTTTATATTTTCTTACTTTTAGATCATGTATGTTTTTTCTAATCAGAAGAAAATAATGTTTTCTAATTAGAAGAAAATGTTTAAAAAAGTTAAATATATGAGTCCATGAAAAACTAGAAAATAATAAGTAATTCACAAACATATTAAAATAAACCATCATGAACTAAGGCAGTATCTATAAAGTAAAAAAAAAAAAACAACACATATTAAAGATGAAAAATCTAGATGAGCAGAGAATTAAATGGTGGTTGCCAGGGCCTGAGGGTAGGGGTAAATGCGGAGGTATTAGCCAAGGGTACAAAGTTTTGGTTATTCAAGATTAATAAAGTTTTAGAGAGCTATTGTACAGCAGAGTGTCTATGGTTTACAATACTGTATTGTATACTTTAAAAATTGCTAAAAGAGTAGATCTTATGCTGTTGTTGTTGTTCTTTGGCTGTGCCACGCAGCTTGCGGGATCTTAGTTCCCTGACCAGGGATTGAACCTGCGTCCTTGGCAGTGAAAGCAAGGAGTCCTGACCACTGGGCCACCAAGGAATTTCCAATTTTATGTTGTTTTTATCACAAAAATATCAATAACAATAAATAAAGAAGATGGTAGGAAATTTTTAGAAGTGATGGATATGTTTATGGCATAGATTGTGGTGATGGTTGTCTCCAAATTCATCAAGTTGCATACATTAATTATGTATAATCACACCTCAAAGTTCTTTAAAAAATCTGGATAAATGTCAACAATTGTTTGAACTGATAGTCTAATAGATAAACTTATAAATAAATGATATATGAATACCAGAGCAATAATAGACAAAAAATAGGGAAAAAAATAAAGAAATACAAATAAGCAAGTATTAAATTAGGCTCAGTACTAATCAAATGTATTAAAATGAGATTTTTTTTAACCGAACAGGTTATAAACTTTGTAAACGAGGAAGGTTAATATTGATGAGGATTTGGTGAAATGGAACAGTCACTGCTAATAACAGCAAGTTGCTATAATTGTTTAAAGGACTCTGAGAAGGTATATATTGCACGACTTAAGACAGTATTTTATTATTGACAAAATCTCTTGTAAACATCTTTATTAAATAAACTTTCATATATTTCCTTAGTTTGTCAAGAAAAAAATTCTTATTTGACTTTCATGTGTAAATTATCTTTAACTTTAAGAGAATGAAAATTCTTTATTAATGTATATGAAAATCAAATAAAAATTATTTTTCCCTGACAAACTTCAGCTGATGTAACCCATTATATATTTTTAACTAAGGTGTGGGGGAAATTGATATTATCAATTTGGACCATAAAGACATAAAGTAACAGCAGTACAACAGACACCACACAAACTCATACACACACACACAACTTGTTCAGAAGAAAATTTCAGATCAGAAAATTGTTTAGAACAGTAGCAAAACCCACATATGATACTCTCCAATATTTAAAATGGGAGGTGGAATTAGATTAGAATAGTTTGTTGTATTTTTTAATTTTCATTTTTTAATGGTGAGGGCCCTTGTTCTGACAGTGAAAAATCAAGTGTTTTTATAAAAAAGAATAATCTTAGTTGCCAAAAATGAATGTGGCTTTCTGGACTTAGAGCTCTTCAGTAGATCCTTCCATGACACAGCAGTTCAGTATGACACTTCATTCCATCCCGTTACCTGAGTGCCAATCTTTTCTCAGCTCCTTACAAATAGCTGCTGGCTAGTTGTGAAGCGAATTCACTGCTGGCAATCAGATTCTCTTCCTATTAAGTAAGTCCCTGTTGTTCTACAGCCCAGATAAATGGCTTCACTTCTTGAAGTAGCCACAGTCAAGCAGGATGGATTCCAGGTTGCTTTGCTTGACCTAGGAAGGTAATCACAGACTCCAATGAACCACCATACGTTGCTGTATCAGCAGTAGGGGAAAGAATTTCTTAAGCGGTGTGCTGTAGATAATGGGTGATGGCATATTCTACTTTGCTGTAACCAAACTGGAAATATTCCTATTTCAGGGTCTGTGATCTTTTAATCCAATTTCCTGTGACAAATACATCTGCTCTGCTTGCCATTGGTTATTACCTTAATCAGCCACCTCTGCAGAAACATTAATGACTCAGTATCTCCTGTTATTAGCTGCCCGCTATTGTCCAAAAAAAAAAAAAAAAAGAGGAGGAAAAAGAAAAAGAAAGGACAAATCAGATGACATTATTTTTATTTTATTTTATTAGGGTGTGTGTTCTCTCCTACTGCTTATTCCCTGAGCTGCATCTACTTACCAGTTATAGCTTAATCATGTCCTTTGGAGCTCAGACTGCTCGTTAGCATTCTACACTCTCCCCTTGAACTTTGATGTCAAAACAAAGCGGCATCCCTCATACCTGGAGGTCTAGCAAATGTCTAAGAGGGCTCAGGAAGCGATCTGAATATCAAAGGCAAAACAAGAGATCGACACGCTATTCCAAATCCCTGCTTTATGTTACTTGAAGTCAAAAGATTTCCTTTAATTTTGAGCCTTTCATGGATTAACCACTGCTAGGGAAATGCTATTTTCAGAAGAAGATTCATCTTGTACATTGCACATAACCCTGTTCAAAAATCGCGCTGACTGAATGAAAACAGCAAGGAGTGAAACAAGGGTGCCTCCAGCCCTTTGGAGGAAGTCTGTAGCAATCAGGCCAGAGAGAAATCCGATTAGGGTTATGGTATCTTAAGAAAAATACAGAGTGTGAACCAGGAATTTCGCTAAGTTTTTGTGCCTTCCCTAGCCTTCCGTTTTGCTCTGAGTTTTAGAGGTTGAACATCTATACATTTTTTGCTCTTTAGAGTTTGGAGAATACCTATGAATATGTGTATTACAGACACAGGGTGTCATCTTAGAAGAAAAACTACAAGTGAAATAAGACACCTACCTGAAAAAAAGTGTTTTATGTGTTCAATTACCCAAACGACCGATAGGCACCTTGTGTGTGAAACTGATCCATGAAGTCCTGTGAGAAAAGATGCTGACCGTGAGGATAGTATTAGTTAATACAACTGCATAGCAGAAAGCACTAACTGCCTTAATGACAAGCTTATAGGTTTTCTCTATGGTGAATGAATCAGTACACACAATATTGCACATAAGTACTACTTGTCTGTTTTTTAATGGGAAATATTTTTCTGCTTCCAGTATGTTTTCGTTAAGTCAGGAAATTTAGGAAAAATATAAAGCAAAAATCAGCTCACCACTTAGGAAAAAACAATGGAACCATTTTAGTATATGTGTTCAGTTCTTTTTTTCTTTGCTTGTATTTCATTTATTACATGTACATACCCAGTACATAAAGTACATACCCAGTGTACTTAAAATCATATGCCCTTACTACTTTAAACATTTTTTAAAAATAAATTTATTTATTTATTTATTTTTGGCTGCATTGGGTCTTCGTTGCTGTGCACCGGCTTTCTCTAGTTGCAGCGAGCGTGGGCTACTCTTCATTGCGGTGCGTGGCTTCTCATTGCAGTGGCTTCTCTTTGCCGAGCAAGGGCTCTAGGCGCGCGGGCTTCAGTAGTTGTGGCGCATGGGCTTAGTTGCTCTGCGGCATGTGGGATCTTCCCAGAGCAGGGCTCGAACCCGTATCCTCTGAATTGGCAGGCGGATTCTTAACCACTGCGCCACCAGGGAAGCCCCTAAACATTTTTCACTTAATTATTTTACCAATATTTAAATATCCTTCTAGAAGAAAATTTTAAGTGCTAGATTGTATTATACTAAATAGCTGAAGAGCCATGTACTTTGTGTAGACTTATCCAATTCTTTAATAGAGGATATTATTTCCCTAATTTTCATTATAATGAAAGTTAATTTTAATATAAAAATATGGCCAGTAAGGGAATTACCAGATATAAGGACATATTTTAAAAAAATTTATGTTGTTCATTTGCCCTCCAGGATTTTATAATTTACAACTATATCAGAGCCATAGAAGGTCTCTTATTTCTTTACTTGCAGGAATATTGGATAGTATTTCTGTTTGACATGAGGTATGTAAATTAGCCTCCCTGTGACCTGTTCTTCATCTGTAAAATGGGGAAAATAATAGTACCTGTTTGTATCAGATCTTTGATGTTCTTGAGGGTAAATTTATGTTAGGGAAATGTCATTTAGGTGTTATTTTGATCTTAGAAATAGTAAACAAATTTTCTAATTGCCTAGATCCTCCTTAAGCTTTTATATTCAACTTATGATTTTTGTCATTGTATTTACAAGGCTAAGAAATTTGAAAAACATTTTAAATGGCCTTTGAATAATGCTTGGCATCATTAATATACATAATTAAAGGCAGAATATTTCAAGTTAAATTTATACCATATGGTTTCATTTTAAATCATTCAATAATTTGACTTATAGGCACTTAAGATTACTAAAAGTACAATAAATTTATAAATATGATAAAATAAATTATTAGGAATATTCTACTACTGTGTATAAACTTAATAAGATTTCAAATTAGAATAAAAATTCTTAATAGATTACTAAACAACATATTTGAAATTATAGTTATGAAGATATTACATTAAATATAGGCCAGATTTTCTTAAAGTAACTACTTGTACATAATTTATCTCAGATGAATAGATTCCTATTCTCCAGGAAAGTAATAAAGTATTTGTTTTTCTCAAATATTTTTTCATTCAATTCTAAATTTTCCTGGTTCAAAATTTGCTCATTCATAAGTAAATACTTGTGTTTGGGGGCATATCTTATCAATACAATGTTTTTAGTTCTTAAAAAAACCCACTTTATTTAAAGTTAATGTAAAATAAAATTGACTCTTTTGCAATCTATAGTTCTATGAATTTTAACACATGTATAGATTTGTGTAACCCTACCACAATTAGGACACAGAAGATTTCCATTATCACACTCTCCAAAATTCTCTTGTGTTGCCCTTTTTAGTCACACATTCCCTCCAGTCTTTACCCCTAGAAACCACCAAACTGTTCTCTCTCACCATAGTTTTGCTTTTCTAGAAAGTCATGTAAAAGAAATCATAAAGTATGTAATTTTTTGAGACAGGTTTACTCGCTTAGCATAATGCCTTTGAGATTCATCCACGTTGTTTTGTTTATCAATCATTCTTTCCTTTTCACTGTTACTATTCCATCATATGGATGAACACAGTGTATTTATCCCTTCACCCACTGAAGGACACTGGGTTGTTTTCCGTTTGGTATGATTATGAACAAAGCCATTCTAAACATCTACGTATGGAATTCATGTGAACATAAGTATTTACTTATCTAAGGTAGATACCCAGGAGTGGAATTGCTCCAACATAGGAGAAATGCAGGTTTCACATTATTGAAACTTTCAGTTTTTCAAAAAACTACTCCGTTTAAAGAGATGTTTTCCTTATAAATGTATCAAGTGAAGCTTTTGTATACAGTTACTATGTTCTTAAATTCTAAAAGTTAAGGTAGAAACCCACATGCTTGAGAATAAAAGCCATCTCATTACCTAATTTTCAGGTCAGATTAAAATGAGTATCACCAACCTAGGTAGCTCTACTATTCGATGGATTCAACTAGTCTATTTACTGCTTCGTGTGGTTCTAAATTATGTTTTTAAATTTTATGTATATTAGGGTTACTATAGATATTTAAAGGATAACTGGTTTGAATTTGTCCACCACAAACCTACAAACCTACAGTGGTCACATCTTTTAAGAAGGTCATTTCCATATAAGGACATGAGAAGAGTGAATTATAATCACAGTGCATAGAACAATGTCTAGCAAAATAATAAAAGCTCAAACCATATTAGTCATTATGATTACCCACTATTTCATTTTTATGTCTTTGATTTCAAATTTAACCTTGATATCTAAGACCTAATAGCCTGTTTCTACAAAATAAAATAGTATTTGACTTCATAGACAAAATTGTGGTGGCTCTAGCCCCCACTAGCCAATATGCTAAAAGAGAAGGTTGGCTTCTGAGAAAGTGCACCAACTTATTTGCTCAAGTTCTGAAGGGTTGGACTCATATGTGCCTACCAAGTAACCTTTTATTCTCCCTTTCCTGTTCCTATTCCTACTAAGGCACTTGATATAAAATCTCTGCTTCCACTGGGCAGAGTGAGAAATGAGGGTCTACCAAGGGTGGTCTTTGCCTTTGCCTAAATCTCCCAATCCTCTGGAGGCTGCTAGATTCCTAAAAGGCAGTCAGAGCGGTCCCTTATCCCACTGTGTCATCTGCACCTCAAAGCTGCTTTGCTATGTCAATAGGCTCCAAAGTCCATCATGAATAGTTCCGTCCATTTGAAGTCCTTTCTCTTATATCCATAGTACACCAAAGAAATGTCTAGGATCAGAAAATGAGATAGCATTACTTAAATTCCATCTTCCTCAGCTTGTCTACTTCTTGTCTTCTTATTCCCAAGCCAAATGACTCCTTCTTTCTCCAATTAAAAACAAAACACCCCTCCTCTCACAAAAAAAGGGCACAAAGATTGAAAGCATTTCAATGGCTATAAACACATTCTAGGAGATTAAATAGATTCTCCATTAGCATAATGAAGTTGAATATTTTTAAAAGATTGGTAGCCTTTCACATTTTTTTTCTTGTAAGGTCTTGCCTATATGCTCAACATAGTCATTTGAATGGTCTTTTTAATTTATCAGTTAATAACATTATTTGGTAGTGTTTTTATACTTAGCTATTATATAACAAAAATGCACCTGAATCCAACGAGGGAGGTATAGAATATTGGATAAGTGATGTTTAAGCTAAAGCTAACCAGTTTGAAAATATAGTGCTGGATTCCTATCTTGCAACATATTGCAAAATAGTTTGTCACTTAGAAAGGGTAAATACATAAATCTAAAATAAAATGACCAGAAAAAATATCTGTGAATAATTATTTTCACCTCGGGTTGATGATTGCTCTTCTGTTTATAAAAGCAAAAGAAGAAATATAGATGGCTCAGTGTACATAAAACTTTACAAACAACAGAACAACAGTTAATTACCCATGAAATGTTTGCATGTCAAAAAATAAGTGAAGTTAAATATCGAACAAACATGAGATATGTAGATATATATCTGAGCAGTCATCTTACTGTAGTTCATCATTGTATTTATTCCTATTCCATTACTAAGATTTTCATTAAGATACAGAATGGATTTACATATTTGGGGTTTTAAGCCACGCACCCTCTTTCTTTTCAAGTTAATTTTGCTATTCTTAACTGTAAACCTTTTGGGTGGATTTTAGAAAGAAAATTCTTTACCAGATTCACAGTGTCTGTGATTTTGATTGACCATGTTACATTGGGATTTGGTTATTTCAAATGGATCTTCAGAACTTCATCTGATTATTACATAAACTTTTGAGATAGTTTGAGATAGTTTTATGATAGCATTTAGCCCTGGCATCTTTTCTATGTTCATGTTGTCTCTTTGGAGTTTACGAGGCATAATGCAGAAGAAGCCAAGCCACACCTCGTTCTATTCTTCAGTGTTTCTGTGACTTTATCGTTCTTAAGTTTTATAGAACCCATTCAGAACTCTTATACCCATTATTCTTTTCTGTTGCCCTAGTTAGGGCAATAATTTCCTGCTAAAATATTATCCTGAGGATCGGTGCTTCTATTTTCTGACCTCTCCAATTCATCCTGCAGATAAATTGACACATATTCCTAACTCTCCATTGCTAGTTTAATCAAATCCAACATATCAGTGTCACTAAAGATCCACTCCTTTGTCTACTTTTCCAGTCTTCCCATCACACAATATCACAGTTATCCCACACCATAACTTTGGAATCATCCTCCAAAGAAAAATATCTTCTTTGCACAGTTGTGCATTTGTGTCTGATGTTCTTTAGGCTGAAATATCTATGTCATGTTTCCGTTTTTAAAAATTTACTCTTTGTAAAGAAACTATCATCTTTCTTTAGAAAAAGAAGTAAAACCCATGCCTTACAAAGTTTTCACTGCAGGGAGAATATTCACTGAGGCATGGGAAGTTAAAAATTTTAGGCAAGACTCTATTTCTCATGATTTGTCTTTCCATAGGGTACTTCTTATTTTTCACTCCTGAGACAAGAATAATGTTGTCAGGTAATAAATAACTGAATGTTGAACCTCAGATGATAAACATGTGAGCTGCAAATGTATCTACAACTATCTCTTATCATGTATAAATTATTTCAGTGCTAACCTTAGAGAGAGTAGATTTATTTGTTATAATTTTCTTTTAAAAAGAAAGCAGATTTTCAAAATTTCAGCTCAAATGCTATCTCATCCACAAACCTTTTTTCAATAATCCCAAACAGGATTGAATCCTGTGCTTCCATAGTGCTTTCTTAGATTGGTCATAACTCATATGTCTCCACCTTATAACTGGATCTGTAATTGTCTGAATTACGTGGTAGAACACGATTAACTCAAGAGAAAATATTCTACTTTGTTCACTTTTGTATGCTTTATTATTACTTATAATTTATTTTGAAGATGGCAAATTATTAATATACAAGTGTTTAGTTGAAATAAATTATGAAGAATACCATTAATTGTTATGTCTATTTTTGAATGTTGGTTTTGGAAAGTTACTTTATGAATGAATAGCTGAGACCTGAGTTTGAATTTCAGTTCTAATATTGTCCAACTGAAATCACCTTTGACATTATTCTTGGCTCTGGTGGGACATGAGAAAACAAAAGAGAGCTAGATCCTTACTTTGACTATCTTGTAGCTGGGTTAAAAAAAATACATACAACAAATATATAAATTATATACACTATTAGAAGCTGTTAAATATTCTGGAATAGAAAGAAGTAGAATAAGGTAAGGAACTTCCAACCATACTAAGCTCTAGGGTCACAAAATAATTCTTGGTATGTTCTTCATTGGAATTTGTAGGTGCTATTACAGCTTTCAGGAATGACATTTCCCCCAGTGCTCCATCTGGGAAAAAATATTGTTTTGGCCAAAAAGTTCATTCGGGGTTGTCCATAAAATGTTACAGAAAACTCGAATGAACTTTTTGGCCAAGCCAATAATATATTAATTAATTCATCCATTCTTTTTAACATTAGCACCGACATTGTTTCATATGCTGTTGCTGCATAAATTTACTGTGGTCATCAAGAAGGTCAGTGTGATGAGGCAGATTGACATTATAACTCAAATATACTGTCATATGCGCAGATGTGCTGTAAAAGTGTCAAGTATGATCTGTGGTCATTCTGGAGGATCTGAGAAGCCACATTTAGGGAAGCAACTAAAACATAGACTGTAGGCAGGAAGGTGTAGAGTAAGAGAGTTTTACAGAAAGAAGTGGGTTAAATAAGCATCATTTCTTCCAAGCCTATTTCAAGAAGTGCCTCCTTAGCAAAGCTTCCAGTGAACTGAATACTCCTCATTCACTGCCTTCCTTGTGCTTACAAAGCTTCTATGTGTGTATATTTATATAGCACGTATTACAATCTATTATAATTATCAATTTATATGACTGTCTCATATGTTAGATGGCATGCTATGAGAGCCAATAACCATAGATAACTGACCTTAATAATCATCGCATTCGTTCTTCACTGAAATAGAAACCTGGTAATCACTTAAATGTTCAATGGATGTAACACCAATCATTCCAACCTGTTTGTTAAAAACATTGATGCCAAAAATTAACAACCATACATAGATAATAAGCTAAATCTATTACGTTTCTAGAATTGTTGGGAAGCCAATTTACGTTTATAATTTTTAATCATAAAGTTTTACCAAAAACTGTTGAATGCATATAGAACTCACCATTCTGAATCATAGAACTCTTAGTGATTTCACATATTTGATTTTCTATATTGTGAATATGATAGCTGACCTATCGTAAACATAATTCTGTATGTGTCAGAACCATTTTTTTTCCTCAACTAGAAACATGCATGGAAAACTAGAAGGTGAGATAAATCTGTACTTTAAGGGAATATAAAGCTGGATCAATGCTGAAACATTTCCAGTTTATTCAGAAACTATTCCATGAGCTTAAATGTTTTCTTTTATGCATAATATTTAAAATATGTTATTGGTTTGAAACTCATCACTCCTTGGAGCTTAAATTCAAAGATTCAATAAAATGATCCCAGAAGCAGAAAATAGATGAATTAATTCAGAAAACTTATTTGCAAAAAAGGTAAAATCTCTCGCTTTTGTGAGCAAAAATACTTAAAATTTACGTTTCTAGGAGCAGTAAAAATGGGTCTTATTCTTTTCAAGGGAAAATTTATTTTATGCACCCGGACCATCCTTCCCTTTCTGCCCTCGCTCTTTCCAGTCTCCTAGGAATCAGTTAAGAGAGACTGAATTTAGACATGATAAGTTTTCCTCTATGTGAAGTTTGAAAAGTATTACCAAATAAATATTTATTACATCATACTTAAAGAAAAATGTAGAAGAAAATTGGCTCGAGCTGGATGATAAAATATTCTTTTGTCCCTCATGGGGAAACATTGCTTTTAAGCATTTAGGTTGCAGAACAACTGAGAACATATCATACTCTGCTCAGAAATAGGTCTAAACTAGATTTAATAACTTTTCCTGAACTGGTCAAATTAAATTCTGCCTGAAATCAGCCCAAAGAGTTAACTTTTTGGAACCTCACTTTTCGGAATCTTTGATTGCTGCAACCTCTTCCAATCTATAACTTGAGTCAGATCATCAGTCTATCCACTATGCTGGTTTGTCTCTAGCTTTCATCACTATAATATACCTCACTGGAAAATAGAAAACTCTGACAAAGCTTCAGGTTCTTATTTGGTGCTTTATATGTGATTTTTATTAATGCCTCCAGTTATATCCTGTGAGAATATTTCACATAATGAAGATTCTGTGCTTAAGAAAATTGGTAAGACAAAAATCAATTAGTCAGTTTATACTGCCACACCCATTGCTGCTCCTCTTTCTCCCTCCTCCCACAAATATACATGAGGGTGCCACACCATCAACACATACATATCCACTAAGAATACGAATAGCAGATTTTCCTACTTTATATTTCTAAATCATTTAAATTTTTAAAAACAAAATGCTTTTCAGTTGTATAATTCTCACTTTCATCCAACTCATGTACATACCTAATGTGAATTACTATAGCTATAGCTGTTATTTTGATAATTAAAAATATGTTCTGGTTTGTTTAACACCCATTACATTTAATGCAAAATTTTTTCCTGTCTTAGTGAGATTGTTATGAATTAGACAAAGTCAAGTGTTTTGTTTGTTTGTTATTTAATTTTTCTCTTCTCAGAGAAACTCAAAACCCATTCAAAATTCTCCAGGTAACAGCAGCAATGAACTGTGCCGGAGGTGCCAATATTCCCCCTTCTTTTGGAAATGGAAGGACATCTAGCAGCTTCCTTTTAGAAAATTGTGTTCCAAACAAGGAGCCAAATCTCCAACTCTGACTCTGCTATTTACCATCCCACAGTTGTTTCTTTGAACGTCCATTACTTGGAACATTTCTGTCATGTTCCTTTTTCTTTTTCTAGGCTCAAATAGTGAGAAGGAGGGAGAAGAACGGGTCAAACAATAAGCTGGGTTCAAAATATCACTTTCAAAAAAATAATAAAATGTCTTCACAAGAAGAAGTACATTTTTTCCAGCTCTTGGTTGGTTTTTGAAAATCTGTTGTTTGAGTTTGTTTATTCTTCTAAATTTTTATTAGATATAGATATTTCATAGGGGAAAACCAGAATGTTTGTTAACACTTTTATCACATTGTAAGCTGTGCTATGTGCAGTCTGATGGGGAATAATGTAAACTTTTTACACAAAAATATTATTAGGGGGTCAGCAACACCCTAATAAAGATATAGACAGATTTAAATATAAGTAGAGAGATACATTCATACATACATACGTACATAGACAGAGATTCTTAAAAGATATAAGATTAAGGTAGTATAAATATAACATATTCTTAAAAGATAAAATCTGTAGATTTCTATACCTGATTATCAGTTTTATTAAAATTTGTGAAATATTTTATTCTGATGAGATTATTTAATATAAATGGCAGACCTAAGAAACACAGCACAATCAGTTTTCTAAGTAATATAACTACAAACTTTTTGGTTATAAAACAAGATCAAATGAAAACAACTACCTCACTGCCCTCATTTTTTTGCATACACCTGAAAATCTTGAGAGAAGAACCCAGAATGTTTAACTTGTATGAAGAATTGGTTTACAATTATTGATGCTAATTAAGTTTTCATCTTAGTACAGGTGTTCAAGTCACTTGGTGACATTTTCCTTTGGTTTTAAAATGTTTTTCCAATTAGATCTCATATAAGACAAAAGAGTTATTTTTAAATACTTTTTTCTTCATTGAAAATAGTGTATGGGGCAAAATCATAGGATAGTTTTTCTCTTAAATTCTTCTAAAGGAGTAAAATGATAAATTTAGTTTGCTGTTCTATCAATACCTAGAAATTATTTATATCATTTCAAATTGTTAAATGTTTATACAGTGACATTTGTATTTCTCTGAACCTTAGGTTCCTGTGTATGATTGTTTTAAAATTAAGTAGTAAATATGCAACGTTTTCAGAAAGTTTGCTAACATATAAAGGCTTTGGACAAATGGCAGTTCCTTTCTTGCTTTTTCTTATATTGTTTTATATCCCCAGAATTGAATTGTGCACAAAATTTGTGACCACAAAAGTTTTGTCGATGATGAAATTGCTAAAGTTTTATTTTTATTTATTTTTTTCCCTTTGACAATCCTGTTGTACCTTAGATTTACACATGATCTTAATAACTCTAGTTGTCCTCACCAGAAGGCTGGAAAAAGTGTCAAGCTATGGATTTATACATTTATTTAATATCTCCCCCATTCCTGCAATCAAACCTATCTGAATGCACACCTCATTTCCAGAGGAATTTTTGCTCAATTTACCACACCTGAAAATATTCCCAAGTGCCTAACATGTGCCTTATCATACAAAGTAAGCACTCAATCAAAATGTGCTGTATTGGGTAAAATAATTGAGCTCAAATGTGTTAACAGTTAATAATAGCTTATAGTGCTAATACTCTTGATGTTTCTGGAGAATAAATGAGGAATTTTAAGCTAGCAACATCTTTGAGAGTACAAGTGATAGCTCTAAAATTGTAAATTAGAGCCATTAACAATAGGCTGGTGGAGGAGATAATTGTAGTCATGTGTAATTCTTTATTCAGGCAACGTATATGAGTGCCTGCTCTGCTTATGACTAGGGTTTTCAATATATACACAGGATTAAAAATATGTAGTATTCAATAGGAAAATGACATAGCTATTTTGTTCACATTTAAAAGCAAAACTTTATAGTAAGTATTGTTTACATCTAAGAAACACAAAAATGTATTTTGAATTACTACATTGATATATAAGAATATTGTAGATTTTTTGGTTGTTACCAAATTCCATTATAAAAGTTTTTACATCTGCTAAAACAATCATTGTTAACACAGAATGCCAAATAACCACAGGCATTTTAAGCAATGTTGCCAGCTAGCTAGTCTATTTTAATGACTCCTGTTAAAGAGATTATCTGTTTAGTAGGATTTGATATGTGGTCAGGGATTTTTCATTAAACCTTGAAAAGGGGAAAAGACACAATAAGAACCAAAGCAACAACAAATCAACAAATGAACACAACTTGCAACCTGAATTAATAATGGATGGACCTAAAAATGTTTCAAAGTCAGCAGGCTTATTTTAAAATAGACTCCTTCATTTTCTTACTCCTACGTTTTCTTACTCCTACATTTTCTTACTTCATTTCTTACTAAATTTGACATACCATTAAGCTAGAGTCTTTGGTTTGAGAAATGCACTTTATCACATTTTTACACAAAATATTTCAAGTTTATAGAGAAATCTTTAAGTACATGAACCCCATTGCCATACAATACCAGGTTTTGCTATGTAAATGTCATAATAAAATTAATCTTATACAAAATTTATTCTCTATCTAAGGGCTGTGAAATGCAATGGGCTGAATATTTGTGTCCCTCCAAATTCATATGTTGAATCCCTAACTCTCTACTTATGGTATTAGGAAATGGGAGGTAAATAGGTCATGAAGGTGGAACACTGATGAATGGGACTATTGTCCATATAAAAGATATCCCAGAGGGCTCTCTCACCCTCTTTCTGTGATGCAAGGGCAAGTGAGAATATGGCCCTCTGTGAACCAGAAAGTGGGCTCTCACCAGACACTGAATCTTCTAGCACTTTGATTTTCTACTTCCCAGCCTCCAGAACTGTGAGGAATAAACGGGTCTAGTTTAAGCCAGCAGTCTATGGTATTTTGGTTATGGTAGTCTGAATAGACTAAGACAATGAATATCAACCTAACTGATGTTATATTAGGATGTTACCTTAAAAAAATACCTATTTTAAAATGTCAATTTCCCTATAATCTCATTGTTAAAACTTTACTTCATAAAGGGTTTTGATTTTTAAACATCCCATTAACTGTTAAAAGACTCATGAATTATCAGTTAATGCCTTAGTAGTTTTTGTCGCTTTTTACATAACAGCCAAAACCTTTGGATGTTATATCCATAATGGAAAACTGAAGTTTTATAAAGAAATGTTATTACTGTCTTAAAAAAAAATATGGAGGAAGTTTCAGTTCTTGATTGCTAAACAACAAAAAACAAAACTAAATTATAAGATAGTGATTCTTGAATCATTATAATTAAAATGATAAAAAGTAAGTTCACAAGATGGACCACATGTTAGGCCACAAATAAGTTTCAATAGATTAAAAAAGAAAGACATAATACAAAGTAACTTCTTTAACAAAACAAGATAAAATTTGATCAATGACAGAAGGAAAACTGGAAAATTTGTGGAAAATAAACAAGACACAGCATGAAACAGTGAATATATCAAAGAAAAAAATTACAAGGAAAATTATAAACTATTTAAAGAGTAATGGCACAACATCTGAAACTTCAGGGACACAGTGAAAGCAGTGCTAAAGGGCAAACTTATTGCTATAAACATATTAAAAAAGAAGAAAGAGCTCTAATCAATAACCATACTTTGCAACTCCAAGAACAAGAAAAAGAAGAATGAATTGATTTCAAAACTGACAGAAGATTGGAAGAATCAACATTGTGAAAATGACTCTACTACCCAAAGCAATCTACAGATTCAATGCAATCCTTATCAAACTACCACTGGCATTTTTCACAGAACTAGAACAAAAAATTTCACAATTTGTATGGAAACACAAAAGACCCCGAATAGCCAAAGCAATCTTGAGAACGAAAAATGGAGCTGGGGGAATCAGGCTCCCTGACTTCAGACTATACTACAAAGCTTCAGTAATCAAGACAGTTTGGTACTGGCACAAAAACAGAAATATAGATCAATGGAACAGGATAGAAAGCCCAGAGATAAACCCACACACATATGGTCACCTTATCTTTGATAAAGGAGGCAAGCATATACAGTGGAGAAAAGAATGCCTCTTCAATAAGTGGTGCTGGGAAAATTGGACAGGTACATGTAAAAGTATGAAATTAGAACACTCCCTGACACCATGCACAAAAATAAACTCAAAATGGATTAAAGACCTAAGTGTAAGGCCAGACACTATCAAACTCTTAGAGGAAAACATAGGCAGAACACTCTATGACATACATCACAGCAAGATTCTTTTTGACCCAGCTCCCAGAGAAATGGAAATAAGAACACAAATAAACAAATGGGACCTAATGAAACTTAAAAGCTTTTGCACAGCAAAGGAAACCATAAACAAGACCAAAAGACAACCATCAGAATGGGAGAAAATATTTGCAAATGAAGCAACTGACAAAGGATTAATCTCCAAGATTTACAAGCAGCTCATGCAGCTCAATAACAAAAAAACGAACAACCCAATCCAAAAATGGGCAGAAGACCTAAATAGACATTTCTCCAAAGAAGATATACAGATGGCCTACAGACACATGAAAGAATGCTCAACATCATTAATCATTAGAGAAATGCAAATCAAAACTACAATGAGATATCATCTCACACCGGTCAGAATGGCCATCATCAAAAAATCTAGAAACAATAAATGCTGGAGAGGGTGTGGAGGAAAGGGAACACTCTTGCACTGTTGGTGGGAATGTAAATTGATACAGCCACTATGGAGAACAGTATGGAGGTTCCTTAAAAAACTACAAATAGAACTACCATACGACCCAGCAATCCCACTACTGGGCATATATCCTGAGAAAACCATAGGTCAAAAAGTGTCATGTACCATAATGTTCATTGCAGCTCTATTTACAATAGCCAGGACCTGGAAGCAACCTAAATGTCCATCGACAGATGAATGGATAAAGAAGATGTGGCACATATATACAATGGAATATTACTCAGCCATAAAAAGAAATGAAATGGAGGTATTTGTAATGAGGTGGATGGAGTTAGAGTCTGTCATACAGAGTGAAGTAAGTCAGAAAGAGAAAAACAAATACAGTATGCTAACACATATATACGGAATCTAAGGAAAAAAAAAAAAAAAAAAAGGCCATGAAGAACCTAGTGGCAAGACGGGAATAAAGACACAGACCTACTAGAGAATGGACTTGAGGATATGGGGAGGGGGTGGGGTGAGATGTGACAGGGTAAGAGAGTGTCATGGACATATATACACTACCAAATGTAAAATAGATAGCTAGTGGGAAGCAGCCGCATAGCACAGGGAGATCAGCTCGGTGCTTTGTGACCACCTAGAGGGGTGGGATGGGGAGGGTGGGAGGGAGGGAGATGCAAGAGGGAAGAGAAATGGGAACATATTGTATATGTATAACTGATTCACTTTGTTATAAAGCAGAAGCTAACACACTATTGTAAGGCAATTATACTTCAATAAAGATGTTTAAAAAAAAAAAAAAACTGACAGAAGAAAGGAAATAATTAATACTAAAGCAGAGCTGAACAAAATAGAGAATAGATAAACAATAGAGAAAATCAATAAAACTAAAAATTTGGTTCTTCTAAAATAATAAAATTGATAAACGGACTAAAAAAAAGAGAGAGAGAGAGAGAAAGAGAGAGAAGACCCAGATTGCCAAAGTCAGAAATGTAAGTGACGCCATTACTACTTATGCTACAAAAAAAAAAAAAAAAAAAGGATTATAAAGAATACTATGAGCTATTCTTCACCAACACATTGGATAACCTGGATGAAATGGACAAATTCCTAGAAACATATAACCTACCAGGACTAAATAACAACACAATAGAAAATATTAATAGACACATAACTAGTAAGGAGATTGAATCAGTATAAAATATATCCCAACACAGAAAAACTTACGGGCCTGATGGCTTAACTGTTGTATTCTACCAAACATCTAAGAAAAAAACCCAATGTTTCTCAAACTTTCCAAAAATTGAAGAGCGAACCCTTTCTTACTCATTCTATGAGGACAGCTTTGCCTTAACACCAAAGTCAGTCAAAGACACTATAAGTAAACAAACAAGCAAACAAACTACAGACCAATATCCTTAATCAACAACACAAAAGTCCTGGGCAAGATACTAGCAAGCTAAATTTAGCAGGATATTAAAAATATTATACACAATGACCAAATGGGATTTATTTCTGGATGCAAGGATGGTTTAATGTACAAAATTTGATCAATGTAATACACCTTATTAGCAAACTACAAAAAACACATGATTATCTTGATGCAAAAAAATCATTTGACAAAATTCAACACCTTTATATGATAAAAATATTCAACAAAAGAGGAAATGGACAGAAACTACCTCAATATAATAAAATTTATATATGAAAACTCACACACACACACACACACACACACACACACACACACAAGAAAATTCCGAGCATGGCAAGCATCAAACTCCATAGTGAAAAACTGAGAACTTTTCTCTAAGATCAGAAACAAGGCAAAGATTCCTGTTTTTACTACCTCTGCTTAACATAGTACTGGAAGTTCTAGCCACATCAAGGCAAGAAAAATAAATAAAAAGCATTCAAATTGGAAAGGAAGAGGAAAATTTTCTCTCTTCACAAATTAAATGATATTATATTTAGAAAACCCTAAAGATTTCACAAAAAACTGTAAGAAGTAATAAATGAATTAAGCAAAGTAGCAGAAGACAAAGTCAACACACAAAAAATCAGTTGATATCTATACATTAACAATGAACAATATGAAAAGGAAACTGAGAAAATTCCATTTAGAATAGCATCAAAAATGATAAAATACTTAGACATTAGCTTAGTCAAAAAGGTGAAAGTCTTTTACAATGAAAACTACAAAATATTACTGAAAGAAATTAAAGAATACATAAATGGAAAGACATTCCATGTTCATTGATTGACTTAACATTATTAAGATAAAATTATTGCCCAAAGTGATCTATAATATTAAAATTCATATCAAAATCTCAATAAGTATTTTTGCAGAAATAGAAAAACTTATCCTAAAACTCATATGGAATCTCAATGGACTTTGGATAGCCAACATAATCTTGAAAAGGAAGAAAAAAGCTGGAGTACTCACACTTCCTGATTTCAAGGCCCATTACAAAGCTATAGTAATCAAAACAGTGTGGCATTGGCATAAAGGCAGACATATGGACCAATAGTATAGAACAGAGAGTCCAGAAATAAATCCTTGCATAGATAGTCAAATGATTTTCAACAAGTGTGTCAGACAATTCACTGAGGAAAGGACAATCTTTTCAACAAATGGTACAAGGAATAATGTATACCCATATACAAAAGAATAAAATTGGATCATTATCTAACACCTTGTAAAAAATGTAACTCAAAATGCATCAAAGACCTAAACATGAGAGCTAAAACTATAAAATTCTTACTAAAAAGCATAGGGCCAAATTTTGATGACATTCAATCTAACACCAAAGGCATAGTCAATGAAAGAAAAAATAGGCAAATTGGATATCATGAAAAATTTTTAAAAAGCAAAAAACCTTTTGTGCATCAAATACACTAGCAATAGAGTAAAATGGCACCCCACAGAATGGGAGCAAATATTTACAAATCATATTTTGGATAAGGGATTAATATCTAGAATGTATATAAAGAACTCCTAAAAGTCAACAATAACAACCAAAAAAATTCAGAAATAGGTAAAGGACTTGAATAGACATTTCTTAAAAGAAGATATACAAATGGTCAATAAGCACATGAAAAACTGGTCAGCATCACTAATCATTAGAGAAATTCAAATCAAAACTACAATGAGAGGCCACCTCATACTCATCAGGATGCTTACTATGTGAAAAAACAAAACAAAACAGAAAATAACAAGTGTTGGAAAAGATGAAGAGAAATTAGAACCCCTGTGCACTGTTGGTGAGAATATGAAACAGTACAGCTGCTGTGCAAAAGAGTATGGTATTTCCTAAAAAAATTGAAAATAGAATCAATATATGGTCCAGAAATTCCACTGCTGAATATATACACAAAATAATTGAAATCAGGTTCTTAAATATATATCTGTACATCCATGTTTATAGCAGTATTATTTACATTAACTAAAACATAGAAGCAGTCTAAATGTCCATTGGCAGATAAAGCTTAAACAAAATGGGGTAAATACATACAATAGAATATTGTTCAACCTTAAAAAGGGAAGGAATTCTGACATATTCTACAACATGGATAAACCTTGGGGATATTATGCTAAGTGAAATAAACCAATTAAAAGAAGACAAATACTATATGATTCCACTTACATGAGGTACCTAGAGTACACAGTCCAATTCATAAAGATAGAAAGTAGAATGGTGTTTGACAGGGGTTGGTTGGGGAAAAAGAATGGGGAGTTATTGCTTAATGGGTATAGAGTTTGAGCTTTGCAAGATGAAGAGTTCTGGAGATGGATGGTGGTGATGATTGCACAATAATATGAATGTATTTAATGCCACTGAATACACTTAAAAGTGGTTAAGTTAGCAAATTTTATGTGTAGTTTACTGCAATTAAAAAATAATATTTTAGTTTTCAAAAAGGAGTTTCCTTAGACATGTAATATGGTACCACTTTTATTTCAGTTATTACTAAACACTTAAAAATGTTTTATTTTTTAGATATATCTTATTTTTTTTCACTAAGTCATTCCAAAAAAGCAGGTCGAATTTCAGAATGAAATAACCAAAATTTTTTCTTAACTATTGTGAAAGTCTCTGGAATGACATGATTTTATTTCACTGCAAAATTTTGTGCATTTTCTATGGCAAAGAAGCGTTCTACTAATTTTGTTGTATTTATCATTAGTTCTTTTGGGACCATGAGCTGATCTAAAGGGCTATTTCTGGTCATAACTCTATAAAAATTATTTGCATATTCACTTTCTTCTATAAAAAGGATAAGTAAATGAACAAAGAAATGAAATGCCTCAAAGTGTGCTGGCCTGTGGTAGATATATCAAGTTTAAGAAGAAAAAGTGACACATTATATCTCTTACTCAAAATACTCCTATTTCTAACGTAACTTTTGAAAAGTGGTTTCAAATTGTATATGTTGAGAAGTATATGTAACGTGAAAGTACTGGCAGAGTTTATGTGGAGAAAAAATCGTGATTGAGGTAAAATACCTGACATTTAGGTAAGAAGTGATTTAATTAAGATAAATTTTCCTTTGTACAAGTCACACTTTTATCCATCTTTACTTTTTAAAATAATTATTATTTTATCTAAATCTATTTCAAGGAAGTGTTTTCACTTTTTTAAAGAAATTTATTTATTTTATTTATTTATTTTTGGCTGCGTTGGGTCTTCGTTGCTGTGGGACGGCTTTCTGTAGTTGTGGCGAGCGGGGGCTACACTTCGCTGCGGTGCGTGGGCTTCTCATGGCAGTGGCTTCTTTACTGTGGAGCATGGGCTCTAGGTGCATGGGCTTCAGTAGTTGCAGCATGAGGGCTCAGTAGTTGTGGCTCATGGGCCCTAGAGCGCAGGCTCAGTAGTTGTGGCGCTTGGGCTTAGTTGCTCTGTGGCATGTGGGATTTTCCCCGACCGGGGCTGGAACCCGTGTCCCCTGCATTGGTAGGCGGATTCTAAACCACTGTTTTCACTTTTTAATGATAATCAAACAGACCCTTTAGAGAAAAATCCAGTGTTTTTCCTAGAACACCACACAATGAAGGTGATACATGTTCACTCCATTATTAAAGCTTTATTCAGTTTACATCTCTATTTTTTAGAGATGTAACATAGTACATCTGAGGGTAACATAGTACAGCTCAGATAAAAGTGAATCGAATCACATAAAGAATACTACAATTTTACTCCCAGGGGGAACTGCCACATTGGGTGCATAATTTTCATCTTTTGAAAATTATAGGAATCAAAATAAAGCAATAGTCAATTCAGGTTATACAAACAACCTGTTTTATCATAGAATTTTGGTGAATAGATTTTGTTAACAATGGACCGAGTTAATGCAGATACCTTAGCAAAGAATTATACCCAGGCTTACAGTTGCATACTTTTATCTGAAATATAAAGCAGGAAAAATAACTTCCATTCTGTATGTGGTAACTCTTGGAAGGATACTGAAATCTATCATAAATCATGTGGGAGGAAGGATTAATCATCTTCAGTTTTTGAAGTAGAAATACTTGGTGGGTTCATTTTGCATATTTAGATTGTAATGACAGATTGTTTATGATTATTTCAGTTGCCAAATAAAGAAACACCAAAGTGGCTTAGGTCAAGGAAAGAAATGTATTTGTTTATGTCACTGAAAGATCCAGAGGTACAATAGCATTCAGGTGGGTCTTGATCAAGTGACTAAAAAAATGTCACTGGTACTCCTATCTTCCCATTTTTGTACTCTGGCTCCTGCCCTGTTGGCTTCATACTCAGCTTCCACTTGGTAGCCCTGATGGCTCTAGGTTTATTTCATTCTTTGGGCCAGCATTCCCAGAAGAAAGGAGATCAGCTTTTCCCCTAGAGTAGTGATACTTGCCTGGGGATAATTTTGCTCCTCAGGAGACAGTTGGCAATGGCTGTATATATTTTGTTTGTCACTACTGGGTGACTACCCAGACTACGGGAGGCTACTGGCTACTGGCATCTAGTGGGTAGAGGCCAGAGGTGCTACTAACCATCTTACAACATACAGTATAGCCCCCCAAGAAAAAGAATTATCCATCCCCAAATATCAATAATGGTAAGGTTGAGAAATCCAGCAATAACATCTAGATCTACACTGTCCAATACTAGCCACTAGTCACAAGAGGCTATTGAACAACTGGAAAGTGATTGATACAAATTGAGATATGCTTTAAGTGTAAAATACACACCATATTTTGAAGATACTATGAAAAATGAATACAAAAATCTCTCATTAACAATTTTACATTGATAATCTGTTTAAAATGATACTATTTTGGATTTACTGTTTCAAATAAAATATTTTATTAAAACATATTTTATGTTTTTTCTTCTCCTTTTAAAAATGTGATTACTAGACAATTTTAAACTACCATTATACTAACACTGGATACTGTTGGTCTAGATAAACTATAGTAGTACTATCCTATAGAAATACCATACTATATATCCAATAGAAATACTATATAGTAGTACTGTCCAATAGAAATTACTGCAATGATGGAAATGTTCTTTTATCTGCATTATCCAACAACTGTGGCTATTAAGCACTTGAGTAGTGAAGCTAGTGTGACTAAGAAACTAAATTGCTAATTTTATTTAAATATAATTAATTTCAATTAATTCAACTAGCCTATTACATAAGGCTAGTATCTATAGTATTAGAAAGCACAGATAGGGTCACATTCTAAGCAAAATGTTAACTGCAATTAATTCCTCTAATTGAGACACATACACCCATGACTTAATCACAGGGACCAGCATATTGTATTGCTCTGATTTCCCAGACCATAGTTACCTGCCCAACCCCAGGGCTGGGTGAATTCAGTTCTGGCAGAAGCCTATGGACTGAAAAATGGATGTTGGTGTGAGACAGAGGATCAGATAAGCAGCAGTGACAGCAGATGTTTTCGGGAGAGATAATCTGTAACAGTGTGTATGGGAAGGAAAGAGAATATTTGCTTATTTTCCTGCATTGCTGTATACTATCACCTCAGAAGATCGATCCTTATTCAGTTACTTGTTTTGAAGTGAATTAGCAATGGGAATTAGATCTTTCTCAGCCCAATAAATGGAATATGTGAAAGCATTATTCAAGGGTAAAAGTGCTCAATTTTATAAAAGTGATAGACTATAGATAGTAAATCAACATATACAAAGTATTGTCCATAATTATTTAAATATATATTTTCTGTATAAAGGGTAATATTGAACCTTAAACATATTTTGTTCATTCTGTTCCATGGTTTAAATTTTAATAAATTAATAAAATAGTGAAATATATATCCATTTACATATATTTATATTTTAAATTTAACTATGTTTCCTATAAAATAATACCATTTTTAATCGATGCAAAATCTATATAACATAAAATTCACAGTTTAAATCATTTAAGGTGTAAATTCAGTGTTTTTTTTAATATTCACAATGTTATACAGCCATCATTACTGTCTAATTCCAGAGTGTTTGCATCACTGAATATTTTTATAAATATTTGAAAAAAGAAACCTGTTACCTCCCAATTCATCCCTCCCTAATCTACTTTCTATTTCTATGGTATTGTCTATTCTGGACATTTCATATAAATAGAATCATATATTATGTGACCTTTTATACATGACTTCTTTCACTTAGCATAACGTTTTCAAGATACATCATAGCATGTATCAGTACTTCATTTTTTGCTAAATACTTTTTGGCTAAATCGGTACTTTGTATGGCTAAATACTAAATAAAATATTGTATGGATTTATTACATTTTATTTATCTATTCATAAGTTGATGGCCATTTTGGGTTGTTTCTATTTGTAGGCTGCCATGAATAATGTTCCTATGAATATTTCTGTACAAATTTTGCTTGAATGTATGTTTTTGATTCTCCTTGATACTTATGGATATCTAGAAATAGAATTGCTGGGTTATATGATACTATTTCTTTAACTATTTTCTGAAGTGACTGTACCATTTTTCATCTCCCACAATGTATGAGGGTTCCAGTTTCTCTGTATCCTCACCAACAATTGTTATTTGCCATTTACATATTACAGCCATCCTAGTGGGTATGAAGTGGTATCTCATTGGGATTTTGATTTGTATTTCCTAAAGACTAATGTTTTTTTTTAATTTAATTTTTACACTATTTTGGAGTATAGTTGAATTACAATATTGTGTTAGTTTCAGGTGTACAGCAAAGTGATTCAATTACACATGTACATATAGCTATTCTTTTTCAGATTCTTTTCCCATATAGCTTATTACAGAATATTGAGTAAAGTTTCCTGTGCTATATAGTAGGTCTTTGTTGATTATCTATTTTGTATATAGTAGTGTGTATATGTTAATCCCAGACTCCTAATTTATCCCTCCCGCCCACCTTTCCCCTTTGGTAACCATAAGTTTTTTTCCCAAGTCTGTGAGTCTGTTTCTGTTTTGTAAATAAGTTCATTTGTATCACTTTTGTTTCCACATATAAGTGATATCATGTGATATTTGTCTTTCTCTGTCTGACTTACTTCACTCTGTATGACAGACTCTAGGTCCTTTCACCTCACTACAAATAACTCAATTTAATTTCTTTTTATGGCTGAGTAATATTCCATTGTATATATGTGCCACATCTTCTTTATCCATTCATCTGTTGATGGACACCTAGGTTGCTTCCATGTCCTGGCTATTGTAAATAGTGCTGCAATGAACATTGTGGTACATGACTCTTTTTGAATTATGGTTTTCTCAAGGTATATGCCCAGTAGTGGGATTGCTGGATTGTATGGTAGTTCTATTTTTACTTTTTTAAGGAACCTCCATACTGTTCTCCATAGTGGTTGTACCAATTTACATTCCCACTAACAGTGCAAGAGGGTTCCCTTTTCTCCACACCCTCTCCAGCATTTATTGTTTGTAGAATTTTTAATGATGCCCATTCTGACCAGTGTGAGGTGATACCTCATTGCAGTCTTGATTTGCATGTTTTTAATAATTAGAGATGTTGAGCATCTTTTCATATGCTTTTTGGCCATCTGTATGTCTTTTTTGGTAAAATGCCTATTTAGATCTCCCCATTTTTTTGATTGGGTTGTTTGTGCTTTTGATACTGAGCTGCCTGAGCTGTCTGTATATTTTAGAGATCAATCCCTTGTCAGTCGCTTCATTTGCAAATATTTTTTCGCATTCTGTGAGTTGTCTTTTCATTTTGTTTATGGTTTCCTTAGCTGCGCAAAAGCTTTTAAGTTTAATTAGGTCCCATTTATTTATTTTTGTTTTTATTTTCATTACTCTTGGAGGTGGATCCAAAAATATATTGCTGCGATTTATGTCAGAGAGTGTTCTGCCTATGTTTTCCTCTAAGAGTTTTATAGTATTAGATCTTACATTTACGTCTTTAACCCATTTTGAGTTTATTTTTGTATATGGTGTTAAAGAATGTTCTAACTTCATTCTTTTACATGTACCTGTCCATTTTTCCCAGCACCACTTATTGAAGAGACTGCCTTTTCTCCATTGTATATTCTTGCCTCCCTTGTCATAGATTAATTGACCATACGTGCATGGGTTTGTTTCTGGGCTTTCTATCCTATTGCATTGGTCTATATTTCAAAAGTCAGAAGACTTTTGATCTATATTTTTGTACCAGTACCATACCGTTTTTTTTTTTTTTTTATAGTGAAAAATCACAGTTTCAGCATTGAGTGCCAGGCGTTGTGCTTTTGACCCATAGCTTTTCCTTTGGAGCTGATGAGCAAAGGGTGTCTGGATGGTGAGGAAGGGCACAAAATATGGAATGCTTCACGAATTTGTGTGTCATCCTTGTGCAGGGGCCATGCTAATCTTCTCTGTATCGTTCCAATTTTAGTATATGTGCTGCCAAAGTGAGCACTACCATACGGTTTTGATGACTGTACCTTCGTAGTATAGTGTGAAGTCATGGAGACTGATTCCTTCAGCACTGTTTTCTTTCTCAGGTTTGCTTTAGCTATTTGGGGTCTTTTGTGTTTCCATACAAATTAAAAAATTTTTGCTTTAGTTTTGTGAAAAATGCCATTGGTAATTTGATAGGGATTGCATTGAATCTGTAGATTGCCTTGGGTAGTATAGTCATTTTTGACAATATTGATTCTTCCAATCCAAGAACATGGTATAGCTCTCCATCTGTTTGTGTCATCTTTGATTTCTTTCATCAGTGTCTTATAGTTTTCTGAGTACAGGTCTTTTGCCTCTTTAGATAGATTTATTTCTAGGTATTTTATTCTTTTTGAGGTGCTGGTAAATGGGACTGCTTCTTTCATTTCTCTTTCTGATCTTTTGTTGTTACTGTATAGAAATGCAAGAGATTTCTGTGTATTAATTTTGTATCCTACAGCTTTACTGAATTCATTGATGAGTTCTAGTAGTTTTCTGGTATCATCTTTAGGATTTTCTATGTATAGTATCATAAATGACATGATTTTAATCATCTTTTCATGTTTCCATCTGTATACCTCCTTTGGAGACATGTCCATTCAAGTCTTCTGTCCATTTTTTAACTGGATTATTTGTCTTTTTAATGTTGAGTTATACATATCTTTCACATATTCTGGATGCTAGAGTCTTACAAGATACATAATTTACAAATGTTTCATCTCATTTTGTGGGTTGCATTTTCACTTTCTTGATACTATCTTTCGATGCACAAAGTTTTTCATTTTGATGAAATCCAATTTATCTATTTTTTCTTTTTTTGTTAACGTTTTTGGTATCATATTTAAGAAACCATTACTTAATCAAAAGTCACAAGGATTTATATCTATCTTTCCTTGTAAGACTTTTGATTTTTGAGTTAATATTTGTATACAATGTGAGAAAGGAATTCAACTTCATGGCTTGGCATGTGGATAGTCAGGTGTCCTACCACCATTTGTTGAAATGACTATTTTTTTCCAATTGAATGGTCTTGACACTTTTGTAAAAAATCAATTGGGCATAGATTTGTGGGTTTATTTCTAGACTCTCCACTCTTTTCCATTAATTTACATATCTATCCTTATGCCAAAATCACACTGTTTTGATTACTGTAGCTTTGTAGTATACTTTGAAGTTATGAGTCTTCCAACTTTGTTCTTTTTGAGAATTGCTTTGACTATGAGGCTTCTTGCATTTACCTAGGAATTTTAGGATCATACTTTTTTTTTTTTGCCAAAAGACTATTGATATTTTGATATTGATTGGATTCATGAAATAAGTTTGTGGACTATTGCCATTTTAACAATACTAAGTCTTCCAAACCATGAACACAGATGTCTTTCCACTTATTTAGCTCTTCTTTGATTTTTGTCAAGACTGTTTGGTAGATTTTCAGTATACAACACTTAACCTTTCCTGGTTAAATTTGTCTTTAAACATATTATTCTTTTAGATGCTATTATAAAAGGAATTGTTTTCTTAATTTCATTTTTGAGTTGTTCATTTCTAGTGTATAGAAATACAACTAAATTTTTTATATTGATCTTGCATCCTACAATTTGCTGAATTTGGTTATTATCTCTAATATATTTTAAATGTATGAATTTATTAGGATTTTCTAAATATAAGTTCATGTTATTTGCAAGTAGATTAGTTTTACATCTTCCTTTCCAATTTGGGTTGCTTTTTTTCCCTTTTCTTAATTGTTCTGCCTAGATCTTCTAGTACAATGTTAAATGAAAGTGACTAGAGCTGATCTTAGGGGGAAAGTTTGAGTCTTTCACAATTAAGTATGATGATAGTTGTATGGGATTTTCATAGATGTCCTTCATCAGAGTGAGAAAGTTTCCTTCTATTCTTAATTTGTTCAATGTATTTATCATGAAAGGGTGTTAGATTTTATCAAGATCTTTTTCTGCATCTATAGAGATTACCACTTTTTTTTCTTTATCTGTTGCTATGGTATGTTACACTGACCAATTTTTTTTATGTTGAACCAACTTCGAATTCCTGGGATAAACTCCACTTGGTCATGGCGTGTAATCATTTTAATATGTTGCTGGATTAGGTTTGCTGGTATTCTGTTGAGCGTTTAATATTTATAAAAAGTATTGGTCTGTAGTTTTCTTTCCTTGTGATGTCTTTGGCTTTGATATCAGGGTAATACTGGCCTCATAGACTGTGTTAGCAAGTATGCCTACCTCTTTTATTCTTTTGAAGTTTGTGAAGGATTGGCATTAATTTTTCATTATAACACTTGGTAGAATTCACCAGTGAAGTCTTCTTGATCCTAGGTTTTGTGATTGTTCTTGGAAGTTTGTTTGTTTTAACTGATTTAATCATTTTACTTGTTAAAGATCTACTCTAATTTTCAATTTCTCTTTGACCCAGTTTTGGTTGAGTGTGTGTTTCTAGGAATTTGTCTTGTACTGGTACCAACACAGTGGGCTGTTATTTTCATGGCTACCACTGAACTTGGGAGTGGGGGATGGGATAAGGGCAGATTAAAACAACACAAAGCTTGTGTTTTTTTACTACTCTTCAGTCATTTTTTTTTTTTTTAACTGCTTTCCAAGTTGCTTTTGGTAGAGTTCCAAAAAGTTGATTCTGATGGTTTTGCCAGCATTTTAGTTGCTTTTATCCAGGAATGGATTTTGGAGTTCTTTACTTAACAATTTTATTGATATCACTCTATAATATTTTATTAAATCTAGACTTTATCCTCTTTCAGTGACCTTTAAAACAAACAAAAACTACTTTTTATCAACTAGAATTGATTTTTATTTCTTCCCATAGTTTTTAAATATTTGCAATGTAACCTTATTTTTGGCTTTATTTTAATTATATCTATGACATAAACTAAATAATTATGGTATTTTTAATCTCACACTGATTTACATAAGTACAAAATTTAAAAAGCCTTGATAGAGATAGTGGAGAGTTTTGGGAAATATTCTAAATTTCTGGACATTGGTGGAACTGATTCAGTTAATAGGAAGAGCCACCAAATCACTACTTTAGAAATTTGCTTACAATTTTTCTACATGTATGTGTCAATAACTATTGTAATTTTATTTTCTCTTAAGATTTATTGTATATAATTGCTTTTTCCACATCACCCATAAATATCTAAGGAGTAGCTTTTTCTGTCATTTCACACATTTTTTTCTCCTGGATGTTGTCACATACAAAGGGAATACATCAAGAAATAAAAGAGAGGTATAGATTTAGAGAATTGTAAGATTTACTTCTTTTTACTTGTATAACGATTCAAAAATAAATTTTTTTGGATAGTAAGAAAAAAATGGTTAAGCACAAATTTAAAAAAATTATAGACGCTCTTCATTTGTTCTTTATAAATGATTTGTTAGCATATAATTTTGTGAATATACTGGAGTATATTCAATTAACTTCTTATGGAAGGATGTTTGTGTTGATTTTAATATTTTCTTTTACAAATAACTTTGTATATAAGTTTTCTCTTGGCATAATATGTTCATGACAAAATTTTAGAAATGGGGTTCCTGGATAAAATAATAAAAGGTTATGGATGTTTATTAAATATTTCCAGATAATTTCCATAAGATTCCCTTCATTTTGCATTCCCATGAGCAATTTTGAAAATGACAGATTTTTGTCATCTCTCTAAAGAGAGTGTGTTGTCAAGATTTTGGAGCTTGCCTGTCTGAAATATAAACAATTATATCTCTGTAAAGATTTAATTTGGATCTGAACATCTTCTCAGATGCTCATAGGTGCTTTTAACATATTTTAATCTTTGGAACCTGTGTGTTATTGTGAAAAATTATTTCTAAGTGGCTTTTAGTTTTTTTCTTCTTGGTTTTATGAGTTCCTTGTTTGAGATAAAAATAAAAAGTTACATTTTTTTCCCAGTTTGTTATGGTCTTTTGATTTTGACTCTGGTGTTCCTGTCATGCAAATTTTTTTTTTTCTTTAATGGAACCAGTTATCAATCTTTTATTTTTTTCTGGATTTTTCAGACAAATTTAGAAAAGCTGACTCCAATCCCAGGTAACAAATAAATTTTTCTCATGCTTATTTCTCCTGCTTGTATGATTTTATTTTTACATTTAGATCACTGAAATTGTTGGGGGTTATTCTGCTGTATAATGTGTGTTATGTATCCAATTTTTTCTTTTCCCAAATGATTATACAGTTTTTCCAATACCATTTATTGAAAAGTTACTCTATTTTGCAGTATTTGAAATGCTAATCTTATCATATATAAAATTTTCAAATGTTCTTGGACCTCTTTCTGAGTTTTTTGTTCCATACGGTTGGTCTGTCTATTCATATGGTTCTATACTATTTTAATTTTAGAGGCTTTACAGAATGTTCACGTATCTGGTAGAGTTAATCCACCTTCATTACTTTATTTTTCAGGACATGCCTGACAGACACTGTCCTTTGAATAAGGACAGGTGAAAAAGAAGGAAAAATTGTTGTGATTTGGAATCTATTCCAAAAAGCATTTGCTAGAGAATTAACAGATTTTAATTAAAAAATAACAGGCTTTAATATTCTGACACAAATAACAGGCTTTATTATTCTGACACAAGAACTCACTACACATATAGTAAGGTGCTAACTTATTTATAACGGAACCATCTTTAAGACCACAGTCTTAAAGTCTTAAGACCACATAGTCACAATCCTTGGGGTATCAAGCTGCAACTATTACCGACTGTGAGATCTTGGGCAGGTTACACTCTCTAAGCCTCAATTCCACTATGTTAAAAGGGGAAAATAACAATACTACGACTTAATGTTGCAGTGAATGTTAGAAATAGAAATTTTATATTAATAGGTTAACATAGTGATTGGCAAATTAAAAATTCTCAATAAAATTCATAATCTATTGAGCTGGCACAAAATATGTTTCTATCTTAAATGTTGTAAGGATAGAATTTATTTATTTTTAAAATAACTTGTTTATATACACTAAATCTCTATGGATTATCAACAAAATTCTCCAAAATTAAGGCTTTCAGCTCATCTTACTTAATGATCTAAATTTACATAAAAGGAAACTGCAGTCTAGAGAGGTGTATGATTTGCCCAAGATCTCATAGAAAAGTAATGATAAAGTCAGAGAGCAAATCAGTTTTCTCAATTGATCTACTCCCTTCTATAAATTGAGCATAGGACACAAGATGATATATAAATTATATTTCAAACTCCATGATTGAATTTAAAATACAGAAATATTTACCTTCTCCTAGAGAAGCTGACCTTTGTAATGTCTTGATTTTTTTTAAGTTGCTTTCATTTTCACATTCCCCTATTGCTATATTTTTCCATTTCATTGTATCTCATGCATAATATAAAGTTGGAAAGTTTAAATGAAATGGTTAGAATTTATCCACCCAAACTCTATCACCAATAATAAAACCTGGCTCTTATCCTGGCATTATTAAGCTTCAGCTTCACACTAACAATTTAAACACTCTTCAGCTGGAAAACTGCTGGTTCAATACAATTTATCTTCATCTTTGGCTGATGAAGTATATAAAAAAAAAATCATCACATCATATATTTGCACATATCTTGGTGCTGTCAGCTTAATGAAACCAGCTGCATCCTTGTTTCTACAATAGGCACTAGTCCACATAAGGGGTGGATCTACAACATGTCATATTTCAGAGTACATTGAGTGCAGTTTTGTACACCAGAAGTGTTTATCTCTAATACAAATTGTTGTCCCCTGCAGTTAGGAATCATTGGTGGAGAACTCCTTCCCCACTGACATGGTAGGTAGATTCTCTAGGAGTGATTTGCATGCTATAATATGAAAATCGAAGGGAAACCTAAAATCAACAACCAACTTCAAATTTCTCTCATTTTGAGTATGAAAATCCAGCATTGGAAGGGCAAGTCACTGTAGGGTAACATTAAAAGATGAATAATATTTTGGAAGTTTTTCCTATTAAGCATTCATCCTTTAGTTTAACTGTGATGCACAAATTAGATCTGATAAAATGCATGGCTCAGACGGTAGCTATTGTCCATGATTTCACTGAAGAAAAAAAAAAAAGGCAAACAGCTGTGTCGGTTTAAAATACAGATCCCTAGGCTCTTTCTAATCATTTGGATTTAGTAGGTCATGGAAGTGGCTTGAGAATTTAAATTTTACATTCACCCCAGAGGAATCTGGCACATTTGGTCCAGGGAGCACACTGAGATACTCCGGAGGAGGAAGGAGGCATCGCATGAAAATATCAGGGTGAAAGCCTAGAAGCAGCATGTGGCTGCCAAGGCATAAAGGGGGGATTTCATGGTTTTACTCAGGATTCATCAGGAATGATTTTTGCATTGAAGGGATGTCCTTTATAAAGGCAATGGATTACAACCCTGACAGCATATCAGAATACTTTGTAGAAATTATTCTGCTGTAGTAGGCTCTAATGAGCTTTCAGATTTGAGAAGGGCAGGTGGCATGTGTCCAACAATCAAAACAAGTCTAAAATTTTTTGTTTACAATTTAAATTATAAATCAATGGAAGTCTCTATTCATTATGAATATACTGAAAAATATTATGGAATGAAACTACTTTTAGTCAAACTGTTCATGTTGACTAATATAATAGCACAAGTCACTAATTACTGTGACAGATTGGTAGGGCAAAATTTTATTTTTTAAACATTTTTATTGGAGTACAGTTGCTTTACAATGTTGTGTTAGTTTCTACTGTACAGCAAAGTGAGACCGCTATACACATACATATATCTCCTCTTTTTTGGATTTCCTTCCTATTTAGGTCACCACAGAACATTGAGTAGAGTTTCCTGTGCTATACAGTAGGTTCTCATTAGTTATCTATTTTATACATAGTATCGATAGTGTGTATATGTCAATCCCGATCTCCCAAAAGAAGGAAGTAAGTCAGAAAGAGAAAAACAAATATTGTATATTAATGCATATAAGTGGAGTCTGAAAAAAATTGGTAAAGACGATCTTATTTACAAAGCAGAAATAGAGACACAGATGTAGAGAACAAACGTATGGATACCAAGGGGGAAGGGGGGGGTGGGATGAATTGAGTAGGGACAAAATTTTACTGTAAAATTTACTTAATTTTGATATTTGATAGGGGTAACACTTCAATGATGTAATAACTCTCAGTGAGGTTTTAATAATATGGCAATTCTCCTCTAATAAAAATTTCTCAAATAGAAATATATTTCCAGGAGTACCTTCATGATCAGGAGGCATTCAATCTGATGTTGAGCCCTAAGGTCATTGCTAAACAGGGTTTTGTTCAAGAAACACAGGGAAGAAAATTTGCTATAGACTTTGTTAATGTACTTTTGTTTTTGTATCATACGTTGCTGTACATTTTCAAAATCCTTTGATATGCATTGATCTTTCAGTTTAGTTTCAGAGCTAGCTTTAATTTGCCAAGAAAAAAAAAAAAGTTTAAACTTAATCATGGAAAGGATGTAAATAGAAAACCAAGTGACAAAAAAAGATCTTCTAAAATCTGTGATGCTTCTTATCAAGTAAAACGAGTGAATTTTAGATTATACCTTGTGTTTCCCCTTCATCTTTGTACTGGTTATGTGTTGTCTCAAACAAGTTATCACAAATTAAAGTGGCTTAAAGTAAAATCAATTTATGATTTTTCATGAGGCTAATGGTTACTGGTCTCAGCAGGGCAGTTCTTTTATTGGTCTCTCTTTTGCTCACTTGCAGATGGGAGCAGCTGGTCCTAACAATCTCAAAATAGCTTTATTTACATGCCTGGCATTGACGCTGGCTGTTGGCTGAGGTATCTCAATTTTCTTCCATGTGGCTTTTCTTCCTGCAGAGATGTAGACAAGTTTACTTACAGGATGCTCTTTGGGTTCCAGAGAGCAAAAGGGAAGCTACCAGCTCTCTTAAGATCTAGTCTCTAGAACTCACACTTCATCACTTCTGCCATATTCTGATGGTCAAAATAAATAAAGGCAACCCTGGTTCAACTGACACAGAAATAGTTTCCAACTGCTGATTAAAGACAAGGTATAAAAACACAAAGATGGAAAGAATTTTGGTGGCCATTTTTGTAGACAGTCTACCCAAACTTGAATGAATTTACATAAAGCATTTTTATGTATTAGAAAATTGATCATTATAAGTAAATCTACTAATCTTTCACTGGGCAAAAACTACTGGACAGAATTTAACATATACTTGCTGAGTAACACTTGAATTTTAGTAGAATTCATAGTTAATTTTGGAAGTCTGTGTTTTGGAGAGTATAGGAGGTCAGAAATGGGTGCTAAAAATTTACAGAAGAATATCTTTTCCTATTTTGAAACAGAATGTATAAATTGAGTATCTAATTAATGCTCTACTTCATTTATTCACTAATTTTAAAGGACTTTGCAGCAGTGTATTTAACAACTAACGTCAATGTATAGTATTAGATATAAGCTTTGTTAGATATTTTTAAATATATAGAGAGGAAAAACTTTATGGGGAATGAATAATCCTGATCATGGATAAAATAAGACCCCCAAGAAAAAAATTTCTAAGTCCATTTCTCATCAAAATTGTGCAATCCCTTCTCAATACTTTAAAAATTCCATTCCCATGACTCTTCCCAAGGAAAGAGAATTTTGATTGTGTATTGAAAAGAAACCATGAAAATAAAACTTGACTTAAAGGTATCTGTTGATGGTCACAGTTACTGAAATTGTTCTTTTTATTAATCTGACATGTATATTTAGGAGCCCTTCAAGAGCTATAAAAAAGTTACTTTAGCATTAATACATTTAATGAAGAAGGCAATGATAGTACAGAATTTCAACACTGTAAATTAATATCTATCTATGTATCTATCTATCTATCATCTATAGTTTATTGTTTTCACTCCTTATGATGGTTAGGAGAGTCTCTGAACTCATTTATTGTTAAACAGGTAGGGACTGTGTATCATCCATAGCTTCCTTTTTTCTTATAAAAGATTATGCTATTTTAGTTTATAGTGATATGTGTGGAAAAATAGTAAATGCCAGGGTTCTAGGAATTGTATGTTTTGATACAATATTTGCATTGATGGAATGTAACGAGCTCCTATACTCAGAATCTATGATGTCTGGGTTGGAGCTTCCATGCTGCTTTTCACTCTTGTGCACAAAAAAGAAGACTCCTTGAATAACTTTAAATTACTTACCATGAGCTAATCTCAGTCCTTGCAGGCAATATTAATGGCATAACATAGAATAAAGTGACACAAAGGGAAGTATACTCTTGGAATAAAGAATAACATAGAGAATGACATAGGAGAAAAAACCACAATTATCCCTGTTATATTGCTTAGAAAGTTACCTTTTTTTTCCATTACAAGAGTCATTTTTATGATTGTTATAAATGTTCACAGAAGAGACAACATTTTATTGCAGTACAAATATGTTCATTTGTGAACAAAGGTAAACAGTCTTACCTCAGATGTGTATTTCTAATCGGCATTCAGTGAATATCATTTTAATCAGCCTTGATTGTGCTCAAAGGTTTTAAAGATTTGGCAGTTAGAAATAAACATCTCTCTAACTAATAGTTGTTGAGAAGGAGCTATGTGCTAAATACCATGCAAGACTCCAGGTATATAACAATGGTGTTTCTGCCTTTAAGGAGTTTAAACTCAAGTTTGGAAATATCATATATTAACGCATATATGTGGAATCTAGAAAAATGGTACAGATGAACCGGTTTGCAAGGCAGAAATAGAGGCATAGATGTAGAGAACAAATGTATGGGCACCAAAGGGGGAAAGCGGGGGGGGGGGCGTTAATTGAGAGATTGGGATTGACATTATACACTAATATGTATAAAATAGATAATTAATCAGAAAAAAGCATATATATATATATATTTGGTCATTTAAAAAAATATAAAGTCAATTTTGGTAGGTGGAAAGTTAATTGATCATTAAAATCCAGTCATTTAAATGGTGTTATAGAAGAAAGCACAGGGTGTTATGACACCCACATTACATCTTGTCGTGAAGGATAGGACAGCTCCATCAGATCTTATATCATGAAGACTTCTAGAAGAGGTGGCTCTTGAGATGAGTTATGACGGATAAGTTGAAATTTAATAATTAAATAAGAAATAAGCAGGATATTCTGGTTGGAAAGAATAGTATGGACTTTCATGCACGGCATAAAACACTATATGAGATGCTGTTAGTGCCCCACTCATATCCAGTCCAAGCTCAACTCCAGTCTGTGCAGATTGCATCTTAGGGCAAGGCTCTGTGATTTTGTTTTGTTTTTGAGGGCTCTCTCTTCACATGTGCACCATGTGGTAGGCAGAAGTGCCGGGGAATTAGTGCACCAGAGAACAGCCCCCAGGCAATGATGAATTGGAATTGGGTGATCAAAAGCATAACATCCTTGCACTTTTTAATTGAAATATACTTGATGTACAATATTATGTTAGTTTCAGGTGTACTGCATAGTGACATGATCACCGCATACATTAAAAAATTATCACTACAATAAGTCCAGTAACCATCGGTCCCCATACAAAGTTACTAAAATGTTACTGATCAAATTCCTTATACTTTATATTACATCCCTGTGACTCATTTACTTTTTAACTGGAGGTTTGTACAACCTAATCCCCTTCACCTGTTTCAGTCCTGCTCCACACCTCTCTTACACAACTGCTCATTTGTTCTCTGTATCTATAAGTCTGGCTTTTTTTTTTCTTTTGCTTTGTTTTTTAGATTTTCCATATAAGTGAGATGATACAATATCTGTCTTTCTCTGTCCGACATACTTCACTTAGCATAATACCCTCTAGATCCATCCATGTTTTCACAAATGGCAAGATTTCATTTTTTATGGCTGAATAATATTCCATTTTATATATATATATATATATATATATATATATATATATATATATACCACATTTTTTATCCATTCATCTACTGATAGACACATTTGGGTTGCTTCCAAATTGACTACTTTAAAGAACGCTTCTAGAAACATGGGGTTGCATATATCTTTTCAAATTAGTGTTTTTGTTTTCTTCTGGTAAATACCCAGAAGTGGAATTCCTGAGTCATATGGTAGTTATATTTTTAATTTTTTGAGGAACATCCTTATTATTTTCCCTAGTTGCTGCACCAATTTACACTCCCACCTACACTTCGCAAAGGTTCTCTTTTCTTCACATCCTCCCCCAACACTTTTTATTTCTTATCATTTTGATAATTGCCATTCTGACAGGTGTAAGGTGATATTTCATTATGGTTTTAACTTGCATCTCCCTGATGATTAGTGAATTTAAGCATCTTTTCACATGCTTGTTGGCCATCTGTATATATTCCTTTAAAAAATGTCTATTTATGTTCTCTGCACATTTTTTAATCAGGTAGTGTTTTCCTGATACTGAGTTGTGTGAGTTCATTATATATTTTGGTTATTAACCTCTTATGAGATATATCATTTGCACATATCTTCTCCCATTCAATAGGTTGCCTTTTCATTTTATTGGTGGTTTCTTTCACTGTGCCAAATGTTTTTAGTTTGATGAAGTTCCATTTGTTTATTTACTTATTTATTTTTTTGCCCTGGACTAAGGAGGCAGAACCAAAAAATATATTGCTAGGAACATTGTCAAAGAGCACACCAATACTGCCTATGTTTCCTTCTAAGAGTTTTATGGTTTAGATTATGCAGTTAAGTCTTTAATCCATTTTGAGTTTATTTTTATATGGTGTGAAAAAACAGTCCAGTTTGATTCTTTTGCTTGTTGTTGTCTAGTTTTCCTAGTGCCATTTATTGAAGAGGCTATCTTTTTCCCATTGTATATTCTTGCCTTTTTGTAGATTAATTGATCATGTACGTGTGGATTTATTTCTGGGCTCTCTACTATGTTCCATTGATGTATATAATTGTTTTTGTGCTAGTACCATAACGTTTTGTTACTGCAACTTTGTAGTACACTTTGAGATCAGGGAACATGAACCTCCAGCTTTGTTCTTGTTTCTCAAGATTGCTTTGGCTCTTGAGGGTCTTTTGTGTTTCCATACAAATTTTAGAATCATTTGTTCTAGTTCTGTGAAAAATGCCATTGGCATTTTGATAGAGACTGCTTTGAATCTGTCAATTGCTTTGGGTAGTATGGTCATTTTAACAATATTAATTCTTCCAATTCATGAGCAGGATATATCTTTCTATTTGTTTGAGTTGTCTTCAGTTTCTCTCATCAATATCTTACAATTTTCTTAGTCCAGGTCTTTTACCTCCTTGGTTAGATTTATTTTAGTTTCTTAATTCTTTTTAATGCAATTGTAAATGAGATCATCTTCTTAATTTCTCTTTTTGATAGTTTGTTGATAGTGTATATAAATGCTGCAGATTTCTGTCTATTAATATTCATTGAAAATTAATATTGTATATTAATTTGTATCCTGAACTTTCCTAAATTCATTGACGAGTTCTAATAAATTTTGGTGGCATCTTCAGGATTTTCTTTATATAGTATCATGTCATCTACAAACAATGACAGTTTTACTTCTTTCTTTCCAATTTGAATTCCTTTTATTTATTTTTCTTGTCTAGTGTGTCTAGGACTTCCAATACTATGTTGAATAAAAGTGGTGAGAGTGGGCATCCTTGTCTTGCTCTTGATGTTAGAGAAAATGTTTTTAGCTCTTCACCATGGAGTATGATGTTGCTGTAGGTTTTTCATATATGGATTTTATTATCTTGAGGTATGTTCCCTCTATACCACTAAGAGTTTTTAATCATAAGTGGATGTTGAATTTTGTCAAAAGCTTTTTCTGCATCTATTGAGATGATCTTATTTTTCTTCTTCAGTTTGTTAATGTGGAATATCAAGTTGATTGATTCACAGATATTGAACTATATTTCCATCCCTGAAATAAATCCCACTTGACCATTGTGTATGATCTCTTCAATGTATTGTTAAATTTGATTTGGTAATATTTTGCTGATTATTTTTGTATATATTCATCAGTGATATTGATCTATATTATTTTTTTCTTTTTTAAATCTTTTTTGGCAGTGTCTTTATTTTTGCTATCAGAGTGATGCTGGCCTTGTAGAATGAGTTTGGAAGCATTACTTCCTCTTTTATTTTTTGGAATAATTTGAGAAGGATAGGTGTTAACTCTTCTTTAAATGTTTGGTAGAATTCACCTGTGAAGCTGTCTGGTTCTGGACTTTTTTTGTTGGGAGTTTTTCTCTTTTTTTTTCTTACTGATACAATTTCATTACAGGTAATTGTAGGGACTCAGTTTTCTGGTGCAGGACTGCCAGGTTGGGGAGTCCAACATGGGTCTCAGACCATTCACTTCTTGGGGAGGACCTCTATGATTATGATATTCCTCTTGTTTTGGGATCGCTGACCTGGGGAGGTGGGTCCCTCCTATCTGTCTCATTGTGGGTTCTTTCTTTATGTATTTAGTTGTGGAAAATCTTTTCTGCTAGTCTTCAAGTCATTCTCATATACTTTCTCAGTAAATAGTTGTAATTCTGATGTGTTTCTGGGGGGAGATGAGTTCAGGGTCTTCCTACTCGCCCATCTTGGCCACATCTCCCACTTTCCTTGCAGTTTTGACGTGACAACCCTGAGGTGTGATTTTTTTTGTATGTCTCCCATACTTTCCCAAGAGTATAGTCCGTCATGGTAACCTGCTCTTTTATACAACCTATACTGCCTTCCTTTCCTTCCCTATTTCACTTATCTACTTCCCTTCATATGCTTCCTGGGATACATTTTCAAATAAGTCACTTGTTCTTAAATCTTTATCTAAAGGTTTTCTTTTGGGAAGAGTCAACTGAACACAATGTCACCTTGTAACAGCCCAGTATGACTGGAATGAAGAGTATGGGTAAAATATTGCTAAAAATCTCATGCAAGGTAAAAACCTAAAGGAAATGGGAACACAAATGCACAAATACACATATATACAAACAACACACAGGGAAATTAAAATGCCAAATCACACTACATATAATAATAGTTAACATTTATTAAGAGCTTACTATATGCCGAACACTGTACTAAGTGTATCATATACAGACTTTCTGTTTAACCCTTACAGAAATTTTCTGAGATAAGTTCTATAATCTCCCCCATTTTCCTGATGAGGAAGCTAGTCATGGAATGGTTAAGTGCCATATAACAAATGGTAAACAAGTAGTCCAGAATATAAATACCTCAGTTAGATAGTTTGAAGAATGTTGAGTCTTCTAAAATAGAAGGAGGAGCAAAGGTGAGGAAGCAGAAAGAGTTTGAGCATGTTGAAGAACAATAAAGAAAGTCTAACCCTCAGGCATAACCTTGGAGGAAGGAACTATATGAGGAGGAAAATGTCCCCATTGATAGAGTTATGATAAATTGTAATAAAATAGTTATAATCATCATGTATTTATTTTTTTGTCAGGCACTATCCCATCAGGTACTATCCCATCAGTCACTATATCGTGAGAATATTTTATTCTTACAAAAATATTCAGTGCTGTTATTACTCACATTTTATTGAATATAAAACTGAAGGCTAGTGATTTTAAGAGAGGACATGTAGCACCTGAGAGGCAGAATGGTACTTTAGACCTCTTGGGTTTACACTATCTTCTATCATCTGTTACCTGCCTGGCTGCCTATTTACCTTGTTCCTCTGAAGATTTTATATATCAATGTATAAAACTGATTAAAGAAAAGAAAAATTTTAAATCTTATACTTTAGTAGTAGAGCCATCTACTTATGTTTGTTACAATTTTAGCATAAGGATAAGCAAAATGAATCACAATCATCTCATAACAGGAGAGAGAAATTAGGAATATTCTAAGGCTTTGTACTACACAGAAAGCAGTATAGTGTTATTTCAAAGTGGACTTAGATTAGTTAAAAATGTATATTGCATGCTCTAGGGAAAGAATTATTTGTTTTAAAAAGTATAGTGATGTGATAAGAGAGGAAATAATATGGAATCATATAAAATGCTCATTTAAAACCATAGAACATAGGAAAAGGGGAGGGGGAATAGATACAACAAATAGAAAACAGTTACTTTGCAAATATTAATCTAGTCTCTAAATAATCATTTTAAATATGAATTGTCTAAATACAACAATTAAAAGACAGGATTTTTCAGTCATAAAATAATATTAGTAATTAGCAAAAATATTATTAATTAATACACAACAATAATAATACAAGACAGCTATAGGTTGTCTATAAGAAACCACTTAACTTTTTAATTTTTTAAAATTTATTTATTTAATTTATTTATTTTTGGCTGAGATGGGTCTTTGTTGCTGTGTGCGGACTTTATCTAGTTGCGGCGAGTGGGGGCTGCTCTTGGTTGCGGTGCGCGGGCTTCTCATTGTGGTGGCTTCTCTTGTTGCAGAGCACGGGCTCTAGGCATACGGGCTTCAGTAGTTGTGGCTTGCGGGCTCTAGAGCGCAGGCTCAGTAGTTGTGGCGCACAGGCTTAGTTGCTCCGAGGCATGTGAGATCTTCCCGGACCAGGGCTCAAACTCATGTTCCCTTCATTGGCAGGAGGATTCCCAAACACTGTGCCACCAGGGAAGCCCAAGAAACCACTTTAAATATAAAGATTCTGAAAAGTTAAAATAAAAAGATAGAGAAAGGTATATCATGATCACACCAATCAAAATTAAATAAGAATAGCTATATTAATCTCAGACAAAGCAGACTTCAGAACAAGGAAATTTATTAGAGAAAAATAGAAGTTTTACATAATTGTAAATGGGCCTGATCTACAAGAAGACATAATTACTTTAAATGTTATTCAACTGATATCAGTGTCAAAATATATGAGAAAAAAATCTGATAGCACTACAAGGAAAAATAGACAAACTTCATGAATATAGGTGGAGTTTCAATGTTTCTGACAGGTCAAGTAAGAATATAGTTGACCTAAACGTCACTATCAATCAACTTGGTTTAATTGACTTTTACAAAATACTCTGACAAACAAAAGCAACATATATATTCTCTTGTTCACGTGGAACATTCACCAAGAGAGACCACATACTGGGCCATAAAAATAAACCTTAAAACATTTAAAGGCAGAAAGAACTGTGCTATAACCTAAGCTTTCACCATAAGAAACTAGAGAGAGAAGAGCATTTTAGGCCTACAGGAAAGGAAGAAAAGAATTTTTAAAATATAGAGCAGAATCAATGAAATTAAAAAAAAGGAAAACAAAAGAGAAAATCAACAACACAAAATCTGATATTTTTAAAGGATCAGTACAATTTATAAACCTCAAATCAGACTAACCAAGATAATAAGAGAGCAGACACAAGTTACCAGTATCAGAAAAGAAATAAGCCTCATCACTCCTGATACCATGGACTTTAAAAGGATAATAAAGGAATACTATGAGCAAGTCTATGCCCACAAATTTGATAACTTCAATGAAATAGTCCATAAACTGCCTAAACTCCCAAAAGGAGATAGATATTTAAGAAAGAACTGGTACCAATTCTCTACAATCTCTTCCAGAAAATAAAAGCAGAGAAAACTCTTTCTAACATATCTTATGAGGTCAGTATTACCCCAATATTAAAGTGAAATAAAGGCATTATAAAAAAAGAAAACTATGGACCAACATCTCTCATTAACATAGACATAAAAATTCTCTGACTACATTAGCAAATTGAATCCAACAATGCATTAAAAGAATTATACACCATGGTCAAGTGAATTTATTCCATGTGTGCCTGTTTGGTTCAACATTTGAAAATCAATGTAATCTATGACATCAGCAGTCTAAAGAAGAAAAATCATAAATAATATCAACTGATTCAGAAAAAGCAGCTGAAGAAAACCCAACACTCCTTCATGATAATAACCCTCAGCAAAATGGGAAGAGAACTTCCTAAAACTGGGTAACAAATGTCTAGAAAAAAACCTACAGCTACCATCACACCTATTGGTGAAAGACTGGATGCTTTACTCCTAAGGTTTAGAAAAAAGCAAATATATCCTCTCTTAACCCTCCTATTTAACTTCATCCTAGAAATTCTAGCTGGTGCAATAAAAGAAGAGAAAAGGAAAGAAAAGGTATACAGATTGGTTAGGAAGAAGTAAAACTTGCCTTGCTCTCTGAATACATGATGGTCTATGGAAAGTCTCAGAGAATCAACAGAAAAACTTCTGGAACTTATAAGCAAATATATCAAGATAGCAGGATATAAATTTAATACACTAAAGTTTATTCTTTCCAGCAATCAACAATTGGAATTTAAAACTTGAAAAAACAAAATAATATTAGGATCAAAAAAGGTAAAGTTCTTAGTTATAAATCTAACAAATTATTTACAGGGTTTATATGTGGAAAACTACAGAACTCTGATGAAAGAAATCAAAGAGTATCTAATAAATGGAAAGATATTCTGTGTTCTTAGGTTGCATTTTGTATTCTTAGCATTCTTAGAGATATATTCTGTATTCAAAGTCAACACTGTTTAGATATTAACTCTTCTCTACTTGATCTATAGATTCAATTCAATCTTTGTCAAAACCTGAGCAAGTTATTTTATGGATATCGACAAACTGATTATAAAGTTTATAAGAAAAGTCAAAGAATCAGAATAGCAAACTTTAGCGTGAAAAAATAGAACAAAGTTGGACTGACATTTCCCAATTTATAAAACTACAGTGATCAAGACAGCGTGGTATAGGCAAAAGAAAACACAAATGCATTTGCGGAACAAAATAGAGAGCCTAGAAATAGACCCACACAAATGTAGGGCACTGATATTTGATAAAGGAGCAAGTCAATACAATGCAGAAATAATATTCTTTTCAACTAATGGTGATGGAACAATTAGATGTAGAATGCAAAAGAATGAATCCAGACACAGAGCTTTCACCTTTTGCAAAAATATACTCAAAATTAATTATAGGCTCAAATGTAAAATGCAAAACTATAACACTTCTAGAAGATAAAGTAAGGTGAAATGTTAATAACACTAAGTCTTGCAAAGAGTTTTTAGATACAATATCAAAAGCACATTCCATGAAGTAAGTATTGCCAAGTTGGGTTTTATTAAAATTAAAAATTTTGACTATGTGAAAGACATTGTTTAAAAATTGGAAAAAAAGTCACAGACTAGGGAAGAATTTTCAAAACAAATATCTGATAAGGTTCCAGTACCCAAAATATACAAATAATTCCTATAAGATATCACAAGAAAATAACTCATTTTAAAAATGAGAAAATTATCTAAACAGACACTTCACCAAAGAAGACATTCAGATGGCAAATAAGAATAGGAAAAGATGCTTAACATGACTTTTCATTATAGAATAGCAAATTAAAACAGCTATGAGATATGACTACACATTTATTAGAATGCCTAAAATAGAAAAAACCTGAGAGTACCAATTCCTGGCAAAGATGAAGAACAGATGGAACTCTCATCTATTACTTTTGAAAATTCAGAACTGGGGCTTCCCTGGTGGTGCAATGGTTAACAATCTGCCTGCCAATGCAAGGGACACGGGTTGGACCCCTGGTCCGGGAAGATACCACATGCTGCGGAGCAACTAAGCCCATGCGCCACAACTACTGAGCCTGTGCTCTAGAGCCCGTAAGCCACAACTACTGAGCTCACGTGCCGCAACTACTGAAGCCTGCGCACCTATAGCCCATGCTCTGCAACAAGAGAAGACACAGCAATGAGAAGCCTGTGCACCACAACGAAGAGTAGCCCCCGCTCACCGCACTGCAACTAGAGGAAGCCCACGTGCAGCAGCGAAGACACAACGCAGCCAAAAGTAAATAAATAAAATAAATAAATTAAAAAAAAATTTTTTAAATTCAGAATTATACACTCACTTTGCAAGACTATCATAGTTTCTTAAAAAATCTTACCTTATGATCCAGTAATTATGCTCCTAGGTATTTACCAAATTGATCTGGAAACGTATGTTCCTGCATGTGAATGTTTAAAGCAGCTTAATTCATAATTGCCAAAAAATGGAAGCAACCAAGTTGCCCTTCAATAAATGGATAATCAACTGGTATACCCCTGTGGATAATATCATTTAGCTATTTTAATATGTGAGCTATCAAGCCACATAAATACATAGATGCATTTAAAGGCATATTGCTACATGTTAGAAGTCCATCCGAAATGTTACATAATATATGGTTCCAATTACATAACATTTGGGAAAGGGAAAACCTATAGCTACAATAAAAATATTAGCAGTTGCTAGGAGTTTGAGGGGGACAGAGGAGTGTTGAATGGGTGAACACAGAGGATTCATTAGGGTGGTGAAACTAAGTGTGATACTGTAATTATTCAGAAGAATTCCAAATAATTCATGTAGTTACTTTGCCCTTAAGGAGGTGGAGATTTTCACTCCTTACATGTGAGAGGCACATAGTAACCTCCTTCCAATGAGTACAGCATGGAAAGGGGGATTAAAAAAAGAGACCTTACAATGGAAAAACCTGTCAAACCTCATCCAGGAGATCAAGGTTAACATAGTCATAAATTGCATTGATAATATATATCCTTGACGTAAGTTGATGAAGGGCACTTCACCTTCCTGGCCTCTGTGGTTTTCCTCCCAGAAACACATATCTCCAGTCTTATCATGGGAGAACATCAGATATATCTCATTTGAGGGATGTTTTACAAAACACTTGACCAATACTTCTCAAAAGCGTAAAAGTTGTAAAACACAAGGAAAGTCGAAGAAACTGTCAAAGCCAAGAGACTTAAGGAGATATGTGGAATAAATGTAATGTGGTGTTCTGGAAGGGATCTTGGAACACAGCAACAGCAAAAAACATATTAAGGAAGAACTAAGGAAATGAAAAAGTACCAACTTTATTGATGATAATGTATCAATACTGGTTCATGTATGTGGCAAACGTACCATTCTAATGTTAAGATATTAATTATAAGGGAAACTGTGTTTGGCATATCTGGGAACTCTCCCCACTTTCTTCACAATTTCTGTTACTCTAAAAATCAACTATACTCCAAAAAAATTAAAAACTAAATAAAAGCAGACTATTTTAAAAACTGTTCTAAAAAAGAAAGTTTATCAAAAAAATACATGGGGCTTAAGTAAAATATGGGATTAGGGGTGCAGCATTCAAAAACTTTTACAGTAACACATTAAAATTAAAAATTAAAAAACGTAGGCAACTTCTAGGAATAGCAGTACAATTTGCCACATATTAAATGGCTAAGAAATGCCTAAATACCATAATCAATTGCTCTTGACCTCAAAAAGGACCTAAAGTTTCCTAGGGGAAAGGGGTACCCATTCTCTCATGGCCTACCTGCTGGACTCCCATATCTGCCACCTTGTGTGCTAAATAAAAGAGAAATAGAAATAGAAAAGAGAGAAAAATACAAATGAAAAGAGAGAAAAAATATAAGCTGATTAAAAAACGAGATAAATTAAAAAGAGAGGAGGGCTCAGGCTACGTCCAAAGGGTTGTATCTTGTGAGCTATTGTGATTTCGTGGAAGGTGGGTTAAGCGAAATTGGATTGAATGTTTTAACGCCAGATGCAGATGGGTGTGGCACATAACTGAAGAGGTGAACTGGTGTGGTCATAGCTGGTAGTTGTTGGAGGCGTGTGTGTGCACATATGTGTTTCTATGCCTCCCTGCACCTGTACATCCACATCTTATACATGCCTACTGAGTTCAGCTGGATGCCGTTTTCTGCATTTTTCTAGTGTTTCTTGCAGACAAATCATGCCTAAGCAAACGTGAAATTCAAGCTATGCTCAAATTGCTCTCTAATATATCAAAAGCATTGGAACAAATTCACATTTTCAAAACAAGTGTTATGGCATAGCTGGCTGTACAAGCAAATATGAATACAAATATACATTCTTATATCCTTTGTTACACAAAAGTAACTTACTGATTATACTCTTCTGCTTCTTGCTTTTTCTTTGGGAGCATTCAAGATGTCTGAGGATGACCAGGGTTAAAAAGTGATATTTCAATGATAAATACCTGTATTAGGCTTGATACTGTACAATCTAAACAGTATTGCTAAACGTTAACCTATAAGTTAGATACTGATGAGCCTTTCTTAACACCTGAACTACCTGTGTGGCTTTTTAAATAGAAAGGCCTCCAAGCCTTTCTCTAAACCAGTGTTCTTCAAACTTCATTGGCATAAAACTATTTTGGAATATTTATTAAAAATGTGCATTATCTTTTTCCCAGAACTGTTGAAGCAGAAACTTAGAAGACACATGTGAGGTCCAGAACCTATGTATTTAACAAACACATAAGGTGATTTTTATGCAAAGTAAATTTTAGAAACATTGGTTTAGACCCACTGAATCAGAATAACTGGGCTGGGGGTCCTATGTCTGCATGTCTAATAACCACAACTGATGATTACCATGAACATCCAAATCTGAGAACTGTTTTTTTACATCACAAACTTAGCTCAGGAAAAATCTTACTTCCCTGAAGCCTATAACTATGATTTCTCTGGTCCACTGTTTTGCCCAGATGATCATTTAGCAGAATGCTCAATTTTAACAGTTTTCCAGTGAGAGCTACAGTCAATTAGAACAATATAGTAGAAGTGCATTTTAACACTGCAAAGCATAAATGATTTTCCTAAAACTTACTTGTAAAAATCAGGGTAGAAGAAAGCACAGCATCTCTGGAGGGTAAATTGAATTGTGTGTGTATCTCCTTTGCTGCATCTGGAAGCTTGCTCTTCACTGTTCTGGACTGCTTGGCTGTCTCGAAGTGTGATTCTGTTCCACTCATTGTTGGCTGGGGTCTGGCTAAATGGTTTGCTGATACTGAAATTATACCAACTGTTCAGATTTCCTTGTCACCATTTTAAAGGCTTCTCTGTCTTTCTCTTTTACTTCTATCGTCTTGCACTCCTTTTTTACCTTATTTTTTTAAACCAGCCACCTGTAAAGAATGTGAACTCCCATCTGCTCAGACCAAGCAGAGGCTAGACCAGATGTGACCTGCAGTTTGCTGAATGGGAAACAAACACAAGGAATGGAGCCGTCTGCCATCTGTTGATGCAGAAAGCAGCAGGGTATGCCTGGCATTTCAACAGGACTTCCCCCTCTGGGAAATTGAAAGAGAAAAAGAATTTGTTTCATTTTTCCCCTTTCCTGACCTGACAGCTCCTTTGAGCAAAGTGGAGAGGAAGAAAGGACATCTTGCCATGAAGCAGTGACAGCTTATATCTAAACGGTGGAGCTCAATAAATAAACTCTATTTTGCATTCTAAGGTCTACACTTGCCTCTCCTCAGTGGGATTGAGCACCTAATTTCTGTAGTTGTCAGAAATGCTGCAGAATGGCAGGTTCCCTTCTTACCAATTCCTAATCAGTTTTTCTGCTTTTTATCCCTGAATGCCACGCAAAAGGCTCTTGGGGGAGTTAAAGGTAATGAGGCAGGTGTTAGCAGCAGATACAAACAAAAGGAAGAATTTCTCCTGTACGCGGAGTCCTGGTCTTACATGGTCAGAGACCATCTGGTTCACATTTTCAGAAAGGGATGGATGTAATCGAACAAGTTGCCCCGGTGACATAGGCATGTTAACTTGGACCCCTCTCTCTCCTAGCCTGATTGTGTGAACTGTGCCATTCCATTCAGATACATGACACTGAGAAAGCAATTTCCTTCCTTGATGCACACTCTTAGTAAAGGTCTCTCTTGGTCACCAGGGTAAACCATGATGAATAAAACACAGTCCCTGGTCTCATGAGGCCTGTTGTCTAGCAGAATGTGTATTTTAAAAAATATACTTAAAAGAAAAGAAACTTAGTTATGAAGATGTCTTTTTTTGTTTACTAATGGAGGTAAGCCTGGATTTAAAAGTGTTTTCTCCTAAGGAGGGTACCTGGGTCTTCTTGACGCTCTTAAGTCATTTATTTACTAAATACGATCTTAGACTATTTCAGAAATTACCCCTGCCACAGAATTATCATTTTAATCAGCACCAAGTAAATGTAAAATTGCTATTAAGATGAAATTTACAACCTGAAATAGTAACAATCCTATTTTCAATGGGGATGCTCTTTCAAATGAACGAAATTCATAATCAGAACTCTAGAAACTATGTTTTCCTCGTATTACCATACTGTGCAATAAGCATTTTCAGTAAGGGGCAAGTAAAATATTTTTTTCAAACAGTCTGTAACTTTCAAACGAAAATCTCCTAAGTGTCAATGTATTTGGTGTGCAAAAATGGGAGTGGTTCTCTTCCCTAAAGTCCTTGTTTTCCCCCTTATAGAGAGAGCTATATATAAACACAGCCACATATACATAATAATATTTTTGATGCCTGTTAAGTCCAGTAAGAGAACAAATGCTATACAAAGGATCAGAACCTACCTCAAAGAGTAAAAAATATCATGCCTGGAGGTAACCTCATGAGTCAGGATTTAGTATTTGTTCTAATACTTTTGTTAAGGAAGAAATTATCCACAGAATTTTTTTTTAAAGCCTGTAAAGTAAATGTCCTGTAGTTATGGGTCATAATTTTAAAACAAATTCCTATAAAATTCTATATTATTTAAATCATAAACTAAATATGTGTTGTTGAGGAAGAGGGTGATTTTCCAACTAAATCAGGCATTTGGAAAATTCGCTAGACTTTGATGGGACCAACACCCCTGAAAGCACAGTGTCAGCTTGTCTGCAGCGTTCCTGCCTCTGGGAAGTAGCTTCTGTAAGTAGTCTAGGCGATAACATCACTTGTGTTCTCAACTAAGATCTTTTTTTTTTTTTTTTAACGTCTTTATTGGAGTAAAATTGCTTTACGATGTTGTGTTAGTTTCTGCTGTATAACAAAGTGAATCAGCAGTATGTATACATATATCCTCATATCCCCTCCCTCTTGTGTCTCCCTCCCACCCTCCCTGTCCCAACTAAGATCTTTAACTTTACTTATAGATTACTGAAATTTCAGTGAGTTATTATAATGTGTAAAACAATTATCACTGGCCCTATTTTCCCATGTCTATAAGAGCACATTTACTGCTATTCCCAAATGGCTATCCCTTAGAAAGTTGCCAGTTGTTTCTGAGACTTCAAAATTCTGGTTTCGTGTGTGCTAACATAGAGCTTATCATTCTCAGGCTCTACATACTGTTTCTTCATATTTTTTTCTTTTCCTTAGAGTCATATTGTCTGCTCTTAAATGTAAAATAGAAAAGCTCGTTATAATCAGTCTTTATCAAAAATGTCATTTTCAAAGTAATGCTGGTCTTTAGGATTGCCAGATAAACTGGGGGATCTGGAGGGAAGTGGGGAGAAGGGCTTTCTCTTCATGTGTGTGTCGTATATTGTTCCTTGGGTTCTGTAACACCTTGAGTCTTCTGTGGTCAAGGTTTCACAAAGTCTCTGCTAAGTTGGAAAGTTCTGTTTCTTTTACTTCTTTCCATGAAACTCAAAATTGGACATGGACTGAAATAGTATTTTTATTCCTTCGTTCATTTATTCATTCAGATCATATTTATTGAGAATATACTATGAACTGGGCACTGTTCTAGGTGGGCTGTGAGTGGGGAGCAAGATACAGAAGCAAATACAAGAGACTAAAATCCCTCCCCTCATGAAATTCACATTAGTGGAGGAGACAGATAAAATTCTATAATAAAACAATAAAATGTAAAGTACATTATATTAATATGAGTTACTAAGGAGACAAACCAGGTGCTATACTAGGTCCAGTTTTATGTAGGGAATAAAGGAAGTCTTTATGAGCAAATACTATTGGTGTAGACTTGGAGATGGGGAGGAAGTGAGTGAAGTGGATGTCTAGGAGAAGATCATTCCATGCGGAGAGGACAGCAGGTGCTATGACTTTGAGGCTGAAACTTGCCCTGCATGTTCAAACAAGAGTGGAATGCAGTTGGTAGTGAATATGAGTCCAGCTGGGTCAGGGCTCAAACCCTGGAAGGCTTTATGTGCCATGGTAAGGACTTTCACTTTGCCTCTGGGTAAGGTGAAGAACCATCGGAAGGCACTGAGCAGAGAGGCAATAGGATCTGATCTAGTCTTAATAGGATTATGCAATATTGAGACTAGACTAAAGGTGCTCAAGGGTAGAAGCACAAATTCAATTTGGAGGTTGGAGCAAATAATGGAGCAAAAGACCATGGGTCATGCGAACAGGACAATAGTCCTAAAGATGGTAAAAAGTGGTAGAATTTTGGGTGTATTTTGAATAAAAACTCCCACATGATATGCTAACTGATTGGATGTGGTATATAAAGGAAAAAGAGTGAGGAGTTACTTCACAGTTTTTGACTTGAGCCACTAGAAGAAAGAAGTTGTCTGCAAACTGAGACATAAAAGGAATGGGAGGAATAGTTTTGGAAGAGAGGAACAGATTTGAACTTTGAATTTATGAAGGTCAAGGTGACCATTAGACAATTAAGTGGAGATTACCATCAAGTAGAAGTTGGATTTAAAAGTCTGTATTTCAAGGGGAAACTCTTCTTGGCTATATATTTGTTATCAGCATATAGATGGTCTCTAAAACAAAAAAGTTAGGTGAGCTTTCCAGGAGAGTGTATGAAGACAGAAAAGCACAGAGGCACAAGGACTGAGCCCTGGGGCATAGCAATGGTGAAAGTTTAGGAAGCTGAGGAGGAATTAAGTTAAGGATTTCCTCTCTAGAAATGTTTTCACAAAGGGAAGAAGAAAATTGATCAAAAGCTGAAAAGGAAGGAAGTTTAAGAATTTTTTAAAAAAAGATAAATACAAGTGATTTTATAATAATAGAAAGATCCAGTTTAAAGGGAACAAATTGATTAAACAGATGAGAAAAAAAATTGCTGGTGTGATGTCTGAGTGTGGAAAAAGAGATGGAATCTAATACACAAGTATTAAGGTTTCCTTTTACCAGGAGCACAGATATTTCTCCATAAGAACAGGAGAAAAGGCACAGCACAAGGATGTAGACGCATATAGATGGCTAGATGTGTGGTGGATGTTTATAAAGATCGTTTGCCATTTGTTCAGTGAAATAAGAAACAAGGTAGTCAACTAAGAGTATGAATAGGGGAAAGGTCTTAAATAAAATAGTTTAAGGAGTTTGATGTAAGATGGAATAATCATTTAGATGACTTAGAAATTGAATAGATAAGTATAGTAGTTAGAGGCACCAATATGACTTATTTGCAATGAGTGATTATGAATTTAAAGTGAGAGCAGTCAGCATAGTTGTGTTTTTCACCACTCTCAATTGCTTGCCACTAATACAGGAACAGTGCAAGAGAAAAACTGAGTAAAATTGGGGTTGCGGTTTTGGTAAAGTAAAAAATTAGAACAAAGCAAGGAATTTGAGAATGTCAGAGAAAAAGTGCTTAGTATAATTGAATATTGAATTTATGCTGAATAAGGAGAAAAGAGAGGATAATGATTGGAACCAGGAGAGTTAAATATTGGAAGGGTAAATGAATTGAAGTGTTACATATGTTGATTGCTGCAAAGATTGTTGGATGCAAGGAAATAGACCGAGTAAACTAGCTAGACAGAAATTTTTTGTCAGAGAGTGGAGTTTCTGAAATTCAGTTTAAGGAGGGACTGAAGTTATGGGTAGGGACAATTTCTACCAGAGTATCATCATGAGATTGAGTAGTTTTGGTGGGATGCAAGACAAGAAAATCATTAATCTGAGAGTCCAATTTGCTGGAAGTTTCATCAATGTGGATGCTGAAATCACCAAGTATTCTGGAAGAAACAGTGTGGAAAAAAGGGACAGTGATCTTGGAGGTAAAGTATTCCAACAGCAAGAGAGAAGTGTCCTGGGAATCGGTGGATGAATTCTATAAGCAGTGGTGGTGTATGTTGTAGCCTGATGCCATGAAATGCAAAGGTTGGTAATTTTATGGAGGAGGTAAGAAAGGTTGCTATTTTTCCTTCAGGTGAAGTAGTGGGGGTAAAGTAAGAAGAAAAGTCAACTTTATATAGAGGACTCCAAGGGAAGATGAACCTCGGAGAATCAATTTTCCATTGGAGACAGATGATAAAGAAAACTTTCAGATAAATTTTCTAGGATGTAAAGGATTTTGCTGATGACTGAAAATGACTATCAGAGAGCACAGAGGGAGGAATTCCAGAGTTAGGAAGAGATGGAGTTATAGAGTCCAGTGGTTGACATCATTATCTGAATGACCTGTTTTTTTTTATGGTGAGTGGTGTGAACATTGGTAAAGGAAAGAAATAACTGTCCTGCTGATTCTAAGGCAGAGAGTACTGGTGACTCTGAAGTGGGTTTATGGAAGTTGCCCTGTCAGGGTATATAATTCTGTAGTCCCACGTGACTCAGTTGATAGAAGTATAGCAGCTCCAGAGGGGAGTTTTCCCCAGAGAGCACAGACACAGTCTTGTTTCTGTTACTGGGTTGGCGCGTGTTGTGTCAAATGACTTCAACTGAGGTGGTCAATGGAAGCCCTGGCCCAGAAATCTCGTTCCTTGTGATAGCAAGCAAAGAATTGCAGACTACCACTTCAGGCTTAAGAGCAAAGCAAAGTTTATTAAAGCATATCTATGCTCCCAGAGGGAGAGCGGGCTGTTTCTGCAAAGTGAAACCAGCGCTCCTGTACAGGCTTAAGGGTGTTTATAAGGAGCGTTCTGCGAGGAGGAGGGGAGAGTGACAGGGGATCATTATTTGATTGACAGTCCCGAGTTATGTAACAGGTTCATTATTGCGCATGCCCTTACCCTTGATTCGCTAAGACATGCCCACCCAGGGCGGGGCAAAACCACATGCAGATTTTATTATAATGATGGTATAATGAGTTTGGGTTTACTATAGATTATACGCCTGTCTGGTCTGGGCATGTGCAGTCCGGGGAAGTTCCCTGCTGTTACTGTGCTCCCTCTTTATCAGGAAAAGTTGCCCATCACCTGGTCATAGTTTTGCCAGTTCTGGGTTCGGTCGGGGAGTGTCCCCAGATGGTTGGAGTGTGACTTGATTATTCCCCTCTTGTCTTTTCTCCACTGTCACCTCCTTGCTGCTAATGTCTAACTGCCTAACATTTTCTGCCCAAGTAGGCTCACAGGTCAACAAAATCCTCTTAATTTCCCATATCATACCTGCCAGTATGATTCTCATTCAGACATTAAACCAAGCTTCATGGAAACAGGTGGGTGTATGTGGTGTTTATACTAGCAGAATAGATTTTGGCACTATAGACTTCTTTCTGGAACCACTGGCTTGATATCATTTTCAGGAAAACAAATACTGCAATTTTGAGAAATGTGTACATATTTATTCTCCAAGTATTTAAAATTAGCCCCAAAACTTTTTTCAAAGCTTCTTGTGTGATTCATGATTTGGATAGAAGAGTCCAGATTTTTTTTCACCCTGGACAGACCAACAATCAATTAGAAATTCTATCAAAAACCTAAGCTTGTACATCTTCTTGTTAGAGATCTGTTTTCCTTATACATAAAATTTCTTAAAACAGTGTTTTAAAAGAGGTTGAATTATCAGAGAATATCATCAAATGAAAATGAACTGCATGATTCCATATGGTGAATACAAGCACGATAATTAGTATCATTCACAATCACCCTGGAAGCAGGTCAAGTCAGTATCTTATAAACTAGCATATGATGCTACTCATGCTGTCCTCTGTTATGTACTCAGTTTCTGAATTTCTGGCTTGGAACCATCTCTTGGCTCATTTACACATACTCCCATTATTATGATATACTGCTTATAAAAATTATTATTATTATTTTTGGGTATGTGTAGAGTTTTGTTTTCTCACCAGAAACTCTTCCTGAAGACATATGTTACCAGGAAATCCTCTCTGTTTTATTTAATTTTTTCTAATGCTATAGCATTTTCTGAAATACTGTTTCTTAAGTCCCATCTTTACTTCACTCATCTCATTTGTCTACCAGTCTCTCTCTCCTTTTTTTTTTTTTCCTGGAACACTGCTTCACTAGAAAGCATGGATTATAGTAGAGGTCCACGGACAGAAAACACTCTTTTCTCATTTTTGTTTTTCTTCTTGGTGTTCTTTATCCAAATTGTGGAGAAACCGGGACAGTTAACAGGGTACATTTAATGAGAAGGAGGTCCTGAGTTACCTCAGATCAGATTCACACTGATCCTGGTGTGAAAGCCCAGGTTTGGTGAGAGAGATGACAGGATGATGGACCTGCATGATACACATGAAGATGCAAACTGTCAGGATGTGGAAACAGAAGTTAACCTAATTCCTTTGTCATGACAGGGTGCTAGTTCCAAAGCTGAGGCGAGTGCCCCTTTACATGAGAGTCTGTAGAATCTCAAACTATTGGTGAAGTCAGTCATTTTTGACTTGCTATTTTTGGGGGGTGGTACAGTACTGGAGTTACCCTAAACACTTTGTTATTTCATTAGAAATTTACTGAAAGATAAATCTTCCTGCTTCTGCCCTATTTCTACACTGAAAAGGAGTGATCAGTCATCAGTGAGTGTGCTGCCGAAAAGTTTTGTAAAGTCAGGAGCCATTCCAAATGGGAATTAATGGGGAGCAAAAATGATCTTTTCATATTCTCAGGCTTTATGATGTATGGCAATCTGTCTCTAGGCGGGGCTGCAAATCAATTAAGCATGAATGATGTATATGGTATAGAATGTGACCTTAACAATTTGTCTTATCTCTGCCTTGATGTTTCCATCTGGTTTGTGCAAGGAATGTTCAGATAATGCAGCAAAGGGGACGATTATGATTTCAAAGGGAACATCCATTATGGGTCACTATCTTCCTGGGCCTGATAAGTTTAATCCAAGTTGCCTGGGAGGGAAGAACTCATAAAATACTTTATCTGAAGCAAGTGTAAAAATACTCATAAACTCAAAGGTTAATCACTGCACCAGAAGAATAGATGAAGGAGACAGGACAATTTTATGTTTCTTTGCTGTGCTGCCCTTATTAATCATGTTGTGAGTTGCTTTAAAATATGTACCTGCACTTTATTTTAAAAGCCAAATGGATAGACAGACAGACACTAAAAATGAAGTTGTAATGATGGTACTATGATTTATTCATCTCTCTTTCTACTTGCCAGTATCTGCAGGAGATATTACTAAGGTCAGGATGTACATATAGTTATATTTTTTAAATCTATTTTATTTTCAAGCCATACTTTTTTTACTATTATTTTTAAACTTAATTTAAAATTCAGTGTTCTTATTTATACTGAGCTTAAGGTATTTACCTCATTTATCTTTTGTGCAAGTGGTGTTATTTTAAGATGACACGTGGAGAACTTGATCATCTGTGTAATGATCCCTTCAGATTTCACTAAACAGCATGTAAGTGGATTGGAGAATTATGTTAATAGAGTTGTTGTTGATAAATCAGCAAATGAGTTCCATTTCTGTCTCTAGATTTATGCAGGACATCTTTGGAAAAATTAAAGCATAAAGGATCTCTACAGGTGTAAATAAGACAAAGTACATAGGAAGTTCCCTGCATACTGTGTATACTGGTGTGAAAGGATCAATATTAACACATAATTAAATAAATTTACTCTAGATCATTCTCATTTAAACCAGTGATTGGCAAACTTTGTCTTCAAAAAGACGAAATAATAAATATTTTCAGCTTTACAGGCAATGTGGTCTTTGCCATTGTAGTGTGAAAGCAACCATTGATATTATGCAATTGAATGTGCATGGCTGTGTCTCAATAAAACTTTCTTTAAAAAACACATAGAAGGTGCAAAAAGGCCCTTGGGCTAGAGTTTGCTGAACACTGATTTAGATTATTTCTAAGAGTACAATAAATAAGATGTTTAGGAATTCCACCTTTTAGTTAGTTTACTACATAGAGTGCATTTGAAAACTTTCCCTTTTTTTCCTTTTGGTTCCTCTTCCAGAGTTATAAACTCAGGTGCTTACAATGGCCAGGAAGTAACTTAAATATGTAAAACTGAAATAGTATAATATCATAAAGTGTGGTGAGGCTTGTGATTAACTTGAGGCTATGTGCTCTAATTCTTAAAAAAAAAAAAAAAAAAAGAATGGAGTAAGATTGGGCCTAATTTGCAATTTCTGCTCTATAGAGCAATATGAATTTCCCTCTGCTTGTTATGCCCATATGATGGTTCTGAAGATCTCCTTGAAGAAGTTCTCATCCCTTCAATCTCCCATCTAATCATTGCCTCTCCACTAGTATTGGTGTGTAAAATGTACAGTTCTTCTCTCTTAAAATGTAAAGATATTTTTGAATTTCCTTGGGATGCAGTTGTTTCTCCCCACTAGACTGTCATCTTGAATTATGAAATATATTCATTCACATGGTGTCTGATTCAATGAAAATCCCACTTTTTTCAAAGGGTGTATCCTCTTCCTGCATGAAATGTCTTATGTGTATTCAGATAATTGTTGTCATCCCAAATGTTGTTATTTAAACTCTCACTATCAGAAATCAGGTATCAACAAATTTTGATATTATTTTTTAATATATTTATTTATTTATTTTTGGCTGCGTTGGGTCTTTGTTGCTGCACGCGGGCTCTCTAGTTGCGGTGAGCGGAGGCTACTCTTCCTTGCGGTTTGTGGGCTTCTCATTGCGGTGGCTTCTTTTGTTGAGGAGCACGGGCTCTAGGCGTGCAGGCTTCAGTAGTTGTGGAGCATGGGTTTAGTTGCTCCGCGGCACTTGGGGTCTTCCCAGACCAGGGCTCGAACCCGTGCGCCCTACATTGGCAGGTGGATTCTTAACCACTGTGCCACCAGGGAAGTCCCTCGATATATTTTTAAATGAAATCTTTACTATCTGGCATCTCACTACCTGCTATCTCAAACTCAAGAAAAAAATTAGAAAAATTAAATAATGTCATATTTCTTTATCCAAACTCACACGCTAAACTTGTGCTGCTCAAATAAGAAAGTCAATAGATGTGGGTAGTAGGGAATACTTAAGGGGGATGGTAGCTCAAGGCATGCAGTGGAACTCTCTTTTATAACCCATTAGGGCCATCTCATAAGTTAATAATTGTCAGAAGCCCTTTAATAGCAACTTACTCCCATTTGATGACTTTGAAAAAATATCTAAATTTCCCATGACAACACTATACCATTTGCCATGTAACACTATACATAAAGGAGGCTCTGATAACAACTCCAGCTTAACTTCTGCCATATCCCCGCACTGATAATTCTACTCAAGCCACACTAGCTTTTCAGATTTGCAGACAGTCCTTCCTAGCTTTGACCATTTTACCTACTCTCTCTTCTTTCTGAAAAATTTCTCCCATTCTTTTCATGGTAGACTCCCCCTCCCCCTTCAAGTCTATACTTAGGTGATGTCCTTAGAAAGGATATTCATTACCATTCTAGAAAAATATACCATTCATTCATTCATTCAGTTCACAAATATCAACTAAGTGTTACTATGGGCCAGATACTCTGTGAGGCACTAAAGATATGATGATACACGAGACATACTGAATTCCTACCTTCAGGGCCTTACATTCCAATAAATCATAGAGTTCCCTGGGACTGCATTCTCCCATTCTCCACTGCCTGGCTCTACTGAATGAAACCTTATTTTTAATTTAGCATGTAGTGCAATCTGTAGTTTTTCATTTGCTGATGTTTTTGCAACCATATACTACTATGAACTCTAGAAACTATATCTCGTTCACCATCGAATCTCTGGAATCTAGCACTGTGCCTGGCACACGGCAAGCATTTTATACTTGCCAACATAATGGCTGAATGGAACAAAAAGTCTAACTCTACTTTCCCGTGCTTTGATTTGACTCAAATTTTCAGTGGAACCCTTCTCAAATATAATGTACTCAGGTTGGTAAATGTAAATAGAGGTAAACTGTTTTAAACATACATATTGTGGTATATAGCAAATATTTATAAAATTAAAGTGGTTTAACGTACCATTTAACAACTATATACAAATGAATCTGCAAACACTGAACAAAACAAAAAGTGTCAGCATGTATGATTTTATTTTTTTGTCCTGGTTTTCATCAAGTCAATAGGCAATTCTTATATGAAAGTAGTTCCAATTCAGTTTGAATATAAATACGTTGAGATGAATTGTCTTCTGATGGGTAACACAGATTTTGACTGAGCATTGTATGTAGTCATTTTGATGTTTCATTTCTAAACTCATATCATTTGCTCCATGACCTTGATATAAACCTTATTTGGATTCTTTACATGGATCTCATTTTTCACAAAAATAAAAAAGGATAAGCTGTGGGGTAGAGGCAAAAAACTGCTTTCAAAGATCAGTTCAAAACCTAATTTTATCATAAGCATCTTTGGGTAGTATATTTTCCATTAAATGAAAATGTTTTATTTTTTAACCTTTATACCATTTCTTCCATAGCATACAGATAATTATATATTTAGAATGTATTTTTTCTATGAGCAAATGATAATCTTTAAGGTTTGATAAAAGGAATTTAGCATAGTTTACAGGTAAAGGATGGTCCAGTTATTTTCATTTTGCTGATATATGAAGGTCTGCAAAGCATAGATCTCATTTATATTAGTGACCTGAGGTAAAGTTTGACTTAACAGTACCTAATAAATAACTTCATTTATATTTTATGCCATCATATTGAACAGTTCCAGTATGTTCTGTTAGGAAAAATGAGAACAATCCTAGGTATGCTGCCAAATTTTAAACATAGCAATGATATAGCACAATCCTCTATCAAATGTGAGTCTATAATCAAAGCAGTCAGCAATAGTTTTGAGGAACTGTTCATCACCTTCTAGTTTCTCAAAAAGTTCAAATGTGCGTGCTGGTAATAATTTTCTCAGGAACTGAAATTTAAAATGAGTTCCATGAAATTGAAACAGAGAAAACACCCACATCACTTGCTCCCACTAATCTCTCAAGTGGAGCACAGCTTTGGTTTTATGATGGAAGGAAGATATGAAAAATATTCAGAGGATCCAGAATATCAAACAAATATGGGTATTAATGAGAGCAACAGAACAATAGTCATTCTGATATAAGACTAAATTAGGAACATTAGTGAGGCTAAATAGAAACTTAGATATGGGAAAATCCTTGTATCTTGAATCATTTGCCTAGTTCTCTATGTACATGTCAGGTAGAGATCAAGGGATAGTCAAAAATGGGAAAGGTTGTCTCACTGGAAAATCTAGCCAGTACTGGTGGACAAAGAACCCAGACTTAGAACCTCTGTTATGTAGGGCAATATAAGGGAAATATTTACAACCTCTCCAAAGATCATGAAATTCTAGGAAATTGGTGACAACCCAATGCCTATCAAGGACCATGATGATGATTATAAGTAGTATGTCTCCTGGCAGGAAACTTTATCAAAGCATCCAATGTGCGTTCCAGGTTGGATTAGGTTCTCCAGAGAAACAGAACCACTGTAAAGGGAGATTTATTATGAGGAATTGGCTCACATTATTATGGAAGCTGAGAAGTCCCACAGACTGCTGTCTCTAAGCTAGACACTAGGGGAAATCTGAGTCCAAATGTCTGTGAACCAGGAGAGCTGATGGTGTAAATTCCGGTGGAGGGTAGAAGATAATATGAGATGTCTCAGCTCATCCAGTCAGGCAGAAAAAAGGGCAAAGTCTTCTTCCTTCTGCCTGTGGTGCTATTAAAATTCTCAGTAGATTGAATGATGCCTACCCACACTGGGAAGAGAGGCCACCTACTTTTCTGAGTCTACCAATTCAAATGCTAATCTCATCTAGAAACACCCACACACCCTCACACCCAGAAATAATGTTTAATCTGGGCACTCCGTGGCCACTCAAGTTGACACATAAAATTAATGATCACAGAAAGTGACCTGAGGATTGGAGCAATGACATTTCTTTTTTGCTCATTTGCATGTTTTGTTTGGTGCCCAGAATAGGTCAGCACTCTATTAAGGCAACAGTGCTAACATTTATTAGTGGCTGCCCCACAAACAGGGCACATGGCATCCAGGTTACAAAATTCCCTTTCTTCAAACTTTAAGTATTTTTTCCACTCATTCATCTGCTGTGTCTATGTCTCTTCAATGCACATGAATTTGCGATTCCTGAATTTTATCTTTATGATTTGTTGTGAGACAGGTATTCGATTTCCCACTAAACTTGCATAATTTCTTTTTTTTAATGTATATCTAAGGTTTCGTGCTTTCTATTTTCATGCTTGTGACTCAGGATAATAATAATTTCTGACTTTTGTTGGATGACAAGTGTTTGTTTTCCTTATTATAACATGCAACATCATATTTCAGCATTTGAAATCAAAGACATTTTAACATCAATGTGCTTATTTAACATTATGTTCTGCTTTATTTTTTTTTCTAAAAAGCTGCCGTTAAATCATTAGTGCATCTCAAAATTGTTGGTATCATAGAATTTAGAAAATATGATAACAAAATTTGGCTCACATTAAGGCTGCATTTTTTTCTGGGTTCTTATCCATTTAGGAATATTGAATCTTTCTTGAATATCTGGTTTTATACTTGGTATTTATTTCCTTTTTTTGTCTGCTTTTTAAAACTCAAAACAACCATTGGAAGCACATGGTACAACCAGAAGCACACAATTGACCTTCTGTTCAGAGTTGAATTTCAAATTATTTTCTTGTTTCTGCCCATGGGAAATAAATATAAAGTTTTCTATTTGTACATTTTATGAGCAGGCACATGTCTAAATGCACACCCTTGAAAGTCTTATAAATATATTTTCTTAGTAATATCAAACAAATTATTGAAGTCCAAGAATGCATGGCTTTTATCTGCATTTGTTTTTATTTGACATCACTTCTGAATTTTCAAAGAAAACTGGTGGATATTGACAGTTGACAGAATGGGCAGACAGTACCACCCATTCTGCTAAATACATCTAGGATTATGTTTGCACATATATTTAATTAATGAGTGAGCCTAAACAAATGGTTTTAATTTGAAATTATGGAAGGGTTTTATTTGGTATATTGTGAATCTTTTAATCTTTTACCAGTTGCTTTGCAGTTGAAAAATTACAGCCTGTAATTTTTGAATATTACCAAGTATGAAGAGGAATGAATCATAGAGAGCAACGAGGGCCAATCTTCCTGCTTCAAAACTCCACCAATTCATCATCTCCCGGTGCACGGTAGAGCTAAGACTTAAACCCAGCGCAGGGCCCTTGGTCTTAGGTCAATGCTCTTCAGCCGCCACCACAGAGTCATTTTTTTTTAAGTTGCCCCAAAATTACTCTCCTCAAACTCAAAAGAAACACACTCTCTCTTAATATTACATGTGGAGTACAGAAATATAAACGGCGTTATCTTATTGAAAAATTTTTTTTAACATTTTTATTGGAGTACAATTGTTTTACAATGGTGTGTTAGTTTCTGCTTTATAACAAAGTGAATCAGTTACACATATACATATATTCCCATATCTCTTCCGTCTTGCGTCTATCTTCCTCCCACCCTCCCTATCCCACCCCTCTAGGTGGTCACAAAGCACGGAGCTGATCTCCCTGTGCTATGCGGCTGCTTCCCACTAGCTACTGATTTTAAAAACAGTTCACTTCATTTTCTCCTTTTAGAAGAGTTAATCTTCATCTAATCACTTAAAGTAGAGCCATTCTCAGGGCCTTATAATGTACTAAAGCATCTCTTCCATATCACCAGAACCTTGAACCTGCCTCAATCTCTGGTCATTTCTGCCAATAAGATAAATGATCAGAATTTACCTTTAGTCTCTTTTGACAATTATTTTTAATTCATACTGATTGATTATAAATGCTTACAAATTGTGTGTAAGTTACATGGATAATGATTCAAGAAACACCTACCAGGTATAAATATAAGAAAAAAATATACAATTCCTGTCTATAAATTCCCATGTGTGAACTTCCCAAATCCCATCTCTTCTTCCTCTCTCATTAGGTAACTACTATCCTGAATGTGGTTTTATTTAAATCTTGGATTTCCTCTATAGTTTTACCACATGTTTGTATCTATAAATAGTATATTATTTAGTTTTGCACAGATTTTTTTGTTACATATAAAAGTAATATTAGAGTATATTTTCTTATGTCCAGAGCTTTTTTGCTCAATATTGTAATACCAAAATTCACCCATGTGGTTGTATCTAGCTGTAATTCTTTTAGGCCATTGCTGTATGTAATTTCATTATATGAGTACATCATTTTTTTTTTTTTTTTTTCTTTTTGGCTGTGTTGGGTCTTCATTTCTGTGTCAGGGCTTTCTGTAGTTGCGGCGAGCAGGGGCCACTCTTCATTGCGGTGCGCGGACCTCTCACTATCGCGGCCTCTCTTGTTGCAGAGCACAGGCTCCAGACGCGCAGGCTCAGTAATTGTGGCTCAAGGGCCCAGTTGCTCCGCGGCATGCGGGATCTTCCCAGACCAGGGCTCGAACCCGTGTCCCTGCATCGGCAGGCGGATTCTCAACCACCGCACCACCAGGGAAGCCCCATCATATTTTTAAATCCATTGAATTGTTGATTGATATTTTTCTGCCAGATGTTTTCTATTTCCAACAATATTTGTTATTGATATTCTTTTTTTTTTTAACATGTTAATTTCTTTTTTATTTATTTATTTTTGGCTGTGTTGGGTCTTCGTTTCTGTGCGAGGGCTTTCTCTAGTTGCAGCGAGCGGGGGCCACTCTTCATCGCGGTGCGCGGACCTCTCACTATCGCGGCCTCTCTTGTTGCGGAGCACAGGCTCCAGACGCGCAGGCTCAGTAGTTGTGGCTCACGGGCCTAGTTGCTCCGCGGCATGTGGGATCGTCCCAGACCAGGGCTCGAACCCGTGTCCCCTGCATTGGCAGGCAGACTCTCAACCACTGCACCACCAGGGAAGCCCGTGTTATTGATATTCTTAAGTATTCATATCTTATACTTGTTTTCTGCATCACATGTTCAAGTTTTTCTCTAAGAGAAATTTCTGGTAGTAGAATGGCTGAACCATAGATATGCACATCTACAAAAATTATGCCTGCTTTTTTTTTTTTTCCAAAATGATTGTGCCACTCTCAGTGTTTGAAAGATTTAGTTGCTCAATATCCTTATTAAGTCTTAACAATGCTAGACATTTTAAGTTTCCCATCCTATTGCTTTTAAATAATATTTCAGTGTTATTTCTGTTTATTATAATGATGCTTATCATCTTTACAGATGTTTATTAACTTTTCTAGTTTCCCTTTCTGTGAAGTGCTTATTCAAATTATCACTATGAGAAATAATGGAAAGGACATAATTACCAATCCTATACATATCAAAAAGATAATATAAAGATAATAAGAACAACTTTATTTGATAACTTAGATAAATGGGCGAATTACTTGAAAAATACAATTTGTCAAAACTTTTGAACTGAAAGATGATAAAATTACCACCTAACAATATATATAACATACAGTTAAACTGGGACCTGAAGAAAAATTTAAACATTCAAAGTATATATTAAAAGAGATGAATTTCAACAACTTAGACTAAATATTTTTCAAGCTAATAAGAATATAACACCAAAATAAACTTTAAGTTAAAATATAAGAAATAATAACTACCAGAAATTACCAGGATGGACTATAAATATACAAAGTAGAGAGGGTCACAAACAAAAAGTTCGTTCTTCAAAAAGAGAGTATTTGGTAAGACTAATCAAGAAAACAGAGGGGAAAAAAAAAAACAAAACAGCACAGAAAGCACATGGGGAATTAAATAAGGGATATCACTTAACACAAATGCTGAAGTGATTATAAAAATGACTAAATTATCAACAACTGAATTACAGATTTTTTGAAATTTGTTGAAGTGGATGAGATCTTAGAAATAAACAATTTATAAAAATAGATAAATGTAGAAACACAGAATAAGAATTTGAATCAATAACTTAAAATTTTCCACAGAGCTTTCTGTGCCCCAATGCCTTCAACATAGAGTTTTACCAAACATACAAGGAGTAAATCTTGTATCAACTCTTCCAGTTTTATATCAGCTCTTCCCAGAGAATAGACAAAACAAATTTGTTCACCATCTCATTTCACAACTTGTATAAATTTGATGACAAAATTTAACAACAACAATAAAATAAATGAAACTTATAGAGCAAATTCCATTATAAAAATTGATGAAAATGGACTAACAACACATAGTGAAACTAAATCTAGTGTCATATTTTAAAAAAAAATAGCACTTTATGGCCAAGCTTGAACCTTAGGAAGTAAATCAACACATTAATGTATTAAAGAAGAAAAATCATCTGATCACTTTACCAGAAGCAGAAAAATCATTTGATAAATTCAACAACCTCTCAAAAAAAAGTTTTTCACAAAATAGAGTAAGTATTATGCTTGATGATGAAATATCATCATCTTTACTTTTTAAATCAAGAATAAAGCAGTTATACAGTGATCATCTCTTACATTAAATATTGACCTAGCCTGTTGAGTAAAGTAAGAAATGAAATAAAATTATTAGTAAAAGACTAATTACTCTTTTTAATAGTAAAAACTTTATTACCCTTTTTTAAAAAGACTAATGATTTTTTCCTTTGTTCCTATTATTATATAGGAAGACAATTTTAAAAACCTAAAGGGAACTAATTACAATATAATAGTCCTTACCTATATTTCTGAATATAAAATCAATTATATTTTCGTGTAGTAAACAAAAAAGGAATTAATAGTAAAAAATGTCCATCCTTTAATAATATAGTCTCTCTTTTTCCCTACACAGAAGATGAGCACAAACCACAACACTCCTTTACTTACTTAATTGTTAGTGATTCTCATGTTAGAAGATGTTTCTCATACAAATTTTTAAACTCCATGATTATTTTCTATGCTATATACAAGGCTATGTAAAGTCAGTTAATTTTGGGGCAAAGTATAATTAATCCTCACAGTGTTTATAACATCAAAAAAAACCACAAAACTCTACAATTGTAATTAAAGGAATATCTTTATTTATGAAGTTTCTATTTGACTTTTATGGTATCATGAGGAGGTAATAGTAAAGTATTTCAAACCTTAATTTTATATTATCTGCTAAAAGGAGAAAATATATATTCCTTATGTTTTCTACATATTTTGTTTATGTTGATATGCTTAAGTTTTTATAGACTTTTAAAATTATTTTTCCCAGTCAGGAATATTCTACTAACCTGTCTTCTAGTTCATTAACCCTACCTTTTGCTGTGTTTAAAATGATTCTAAATCCATCTATTTAATACTTATTTTTTTAGTTCCAGAACACCATTTTATTCTCTTTTATTCATGCAATTCCACCGGTAAATTAAAAAAAAAAATTAGTCTCTTTACTTTTGGAATTTATTAATCATGTTTAAAGTCCTGGTTATGTAACTCAGATATCTGAATCACCTATGGATATTCCCATTGTCTATTATTTTCTTGCTTTTCCTTTTGGCCTACTGTTAGGCTGTAGGCTTGCCTAGGTTCATGTTAAATAATCTTATTTTATTCCATTCAGTATGAAAAAAAAAGTCTTTTAAAAAAAGCAACTACTACTATAATCATACTTTATAAATATTTTTGATCAGAGATTTGTTTTAATTTCTATTAATTTTTAATGATTTTTTGGATTGTCTCATTGATAATCTGAAAAATTATAATGACACCATTATGAAAGTATAAACAGTTCTTTGTTGTTTCATTAAATCACAACATTCTTCCTAGCTAAGAAGGGAATCCAGACTCTGGTCTGTATTTCCTGTTTTTCTGGATTTGGAAGATAGATCTGGTATTAAAAATAGGATCTTTTTTTTTTTTTTTTTCCCTAAGCAGTGACACCTTGAGGTATATATCAAACCATTTTTCTTTTTAAAGGTTTATGGGTTGTGAGGACTGGTTCATTACTTACTCATTAATAAGCCTAGGGTGGGGACTTCCCTGGTGGTGCGGTGGTTGAGAATCTGCCTACCAATGCAGGGGACACGGGTTCGAGCCCTGGTCTGGGAAGATCCCACATGCCGCGGAACAACTAGGCCTGTGAGCCACAACTACTGAGCCTGCGCGTCTGGAGCCTGTGCTCTGCAACAAGAGAGGCAGCGATAGTGAGAGGCCCATGCACCGCGATGAAGAGTGGCCCCCACTTGCCGCAACTAGAGAAAGCCCTCGCACAGAAAGGAAGGCCCAACACAGCCATAAATAAATAAATAAATAAATAAATAAATAAATAAATAAGCCTAGGGTGGAGAGTGGTGATAGGTATGTATATCATGAAGTGAAATAAAAAGAACTGAGCTATATATATGTTATATATATATAATTATCAAATTATTATGTAGTACACCTGAAACTAATATAATATAATATGTCAGTTATTTCTAAATTAAGACAAATGTTGAGCTAGTTTTGTGCAGTGTTTCTACTGTTCTGGTATATGTGCACGTGAGCTATGAAATATGAATTGTGTAATTTCAATAATACTGCCTACAACTTAGAAATTTTTATATTTGTATTTATACCAGGCATTATGCAATATTAAAATAATTTGTGCTATTAATTTTTTTTAATTGAGAATGACATTAAAGAGCAAATACAAAACACCATGCCAAGTTGAGAGAAAAAGAGCTATATTATATTCTAGCACTTTTAATGACACAATTTTGACTGCTTTTTGAACAAAGGACATTTTCTCTTTGTACCGGGCCTCACAGATGATGTCTTCAACCCTGGTTAAGAGTGCTCATACAATCAATCCTACTGTGTATAATCTCTCTATGTTATCCCTTGCCTGATGTGTCTCTCTACTTTTGCAGACAAAATATGTTATGCAGAAATGAGTTGCAACACTGTGGACTCTTTCTCTGGACTTCTATGATACTATGTGAAGCTGAGTGGGCTTATAAGTCCATTTTTCCATGAAATAATCATAACTGGACAATAATTGCTTGAGTTTTGTTGATCAAACAATAGCCTGACTTGAAGAAATCAATAATATTTTAATAGATAGATGGACTTATCTGTTCTTCGGTGAAGCAGGCATTTCATCTCTTCCTACTATTCCTTTCAGGGAGGAAGTCAAGAGCTTAAGTTTAAGAGTGCGAGATGCGTCACAGGACTGTTGAGACATTGGTTGCTTCCTTTTCCTATTAAGTGTGGCTTTAACTAATGGCCTCAATCCTGTTTATTCATTATTAAAATGATGATAATAACACTGCCTTTTACGGTTGTTCCACGTGAATGAGAATATTTATATTAAGTACCTGGCTTAACATAAATATTATTTTTATCTATCTACCTATCAATCATCTATCTAGTTATTATTAGGATGTTACAGCTGGTGTAGACACACGTAGTGTTCAGCCAGACACAGACACACACTCGCCTTCACTGTAACACTCTCTAGCCTGTTCTTCCCGTTCAAGCATAAGTTCTGATTTCTCTCTCCCAGCTATTTTTTCTCTGATATAAAGTATAACCAGATATCCCAGTGAAAATACACATGAATAATTTTACAAGACTGGAGAATTTAATGGCAGAAAAAGCAAATTGGGTTGATTTGTAATATTTGAAGAAGAATTCATTGGACATCTTTCAAATTACCTTGGAAACAGCATAAGCTTTTATTAGTAAGTCAACCTTTTGAGAGAAGCAACTATACATATGAAAATACCTTAAATGTTTTATTAAAATAACACTTCTCTTCTCTAGAATTGTACTGAAACAGCTATCTCAACTATTCAGAAAGTTGATCATCAAAAATTAAGCAGCCAAATAATTAAATTTTAAATATAGAAATGACAAATGAGAAAATTATTTTTCCACACAGTACAGTTAAGTAGATTTTCAGAAAAATTCCTAGTAAATGCAGCACACCTAAAATGTTGGTTTAAAAAATAATTTACAAGTGTAGAAAAAAAGAAATTTGAATGCTCCCCAATTTATCTTATGAGTTTAGTTATAACTTGACAATAAAACTCGATGTATATGTAATCCTCAGTAAAATGTTAATAGAAGGGATTATAATGAGAAACCAAATCCAGCAATGTATAAGCAAAATAAAATATCATGACCAAGTTGGTTTATTCCAACAATGTAAGGTTGTTTCAATATTAGAAAAATGAATTAATGAATTTTACTACTTAAATAGAATAAAGAAGAAAAATAGGATCTCAAAAAATTCAGAATAGGGCATTCAGCACAATTTTAAATAAATATATAAGATAAAATCTGATAATGTAATGGGAATAGAAGTGGTTTCCTTAACTTGAAAGGACCTACATGAAACATCATGTTCAATACTGGAATTTTATGATGATTATGTTTAAATCAAAAACAATATACAGATGATATAAACAATTAGAACAACAAATGCACTTTTAAATAAATATAACCAGGTAAATAGATTTTCTCTACTGAAGAGCAACATACATCCCCTGCAGTGGACTTTCTCTTTCCCTGTGTGTTATGTTTTCTTTTCTCCATATCATCTATTTAAATATTATAATCCCCCCCCCCCAAATCTGAGCAGACACAGGTATGGCTATACAATGCTTCATTTGTACTGGAACTTCCTATTTGGTAGATCAGTCTTGCAACATTGTATCAGAGTAATATTTTATTTCATTAATGATGTAACCTAGTGTTAAGAGAAAAACAAAATGTTTCGAAAGAAGAGAAGTTTGAAATACTAAAGCAATTGAAATCCAGTTTTCCAAAATCCAAGGAGTTTTTAACTCTGTCTAAAAAAATTATATTTGAATTACTCCCTAGCCTGACGGGCTCCCATTTGAGGAATGGGTGTCTGTGATAATTAAATGCAGAATGATACAACCCAGCTATATCTATGTGATTCACTGATTCCCAGAGTCATTGGAGAACTCAGAGAAGAGCAGAAGGGAATCTTCAATACATAACTGATCCTTGGAGCTTTGTTTATTCTCCCCTTTCCATTCAGTTTTTGAAGACTTACACTAAATTTAAGATATAGTCACTGGGGGTCACAGCATAAACATCTGATTATACCTAAGCAAAATTAATAAAAATCATAGATTGTAGTACAGACCTAACCATTTGATAATGCTGAAAGAAAAACACTAAAACGACAATTGCATTATTAGAAGTAATATATTTTTGATTTATGACAAATTTGGCAGTTGGGCTGGACAAGGGAAGAGTTTGAACTCAAATTTTATATCTGGGTGGAATTTTCCTCATTTAAAATCATTATTAGCTTATGGTCCAAATAAAAGGAATAGAGACCTATCACAGATCCCCTCTCAGAGTTGGTGTATGGTAAACATTTTTTGAATTGCCAGTTTATTATTCCTCAAGTAACTCTTCTATGTTATCAATAAGTATGAGATGTTTTAAAAATATCTGAATAGATAAAAGACATAGCTGGAAAAGAACAACTTCAACTTCCCATTCTTTCTTTTCTTCTAAATCCTTTGTGGGAAATTTCCAGTTTGGGTGGGATGTTTGCAGGAGTGGGAAGAGATTCCTTTTGCTGATAGCCATGTAAGTCTGCTAATTGTAAATGTGAGCTAATTTTAAGAACAGGCAAATACTGTTCACTAGCAGATAAAAATAATGATCATATCTCATGTGTTACTAATTGCTGGGTTTTATCAACAAAAGGTATTTGAAATGTAAACCCAGGAGAATCTTTTCTTCTTCTAATAATACAGAAAAGAAATTGAGAGCAATGTCATTAGCCATGATGGATGCTAATTCATCCTAAGAACTGTCTTAATGCGTAAATATAAGAACCATGAAGGCAAAAATTGCGGCTGTCAATTCAGAAAACTTTTACCAGGGGATGCATACATATCTCTATGATAATAATGTTTCTTCCCAATGATTAATGCTAAAAAGATTGTTTATTGGCATGCATCCCAAGAAATAAGGCTGATAAACTGGAAAGGTCATCAGATTGTAACAAAAGACTCCTTTTACTCTTCTGAAATACTTTTTTTTTTTTTTATTTAAACAGAAAGTTACAAAAATTATAATCATCCTCATCGGTTCACTCAGTCCCATGTAATTCATTTTATTTTCATCTTGATCTTTTGTTAGCACTTTTATGAGTTCATCAGTTTTCCATTAGAGTTCTGAAAATGCTTATTCATTCAGTTCAGCAGTATAGCCAGTTACCAGAAACCTGTACTTGTCAGAGTCTTTTCCATGAATTCCTTGAAGAGGAAACCCTTTTATAGGAACACATTTGCAAAAGCATCAGAGTACATCCAGAACTGTCTGTAAATGACAAAAGACTTAAAAATGACCATGGTTAAAGATTTGATGAAAGTTCATAATAATGCAATTGACAAGGAAATTTAGTTATTTCTGAGATATACATTTTAAAGTAATAACTAGAATTATGACTTATAACATTATACCAGAACATATAAGATTTTTAGAAATTTCATGTAATGTCTGAAACATTTATATTAACATATTTCCATACAAATAACCCAAAGGAAGTTTAGCATTAGTTGTTTTGTTTGTTTATATGAAATACTTATTTTATATAAACCAAAATTTGTTTCTTAATTAAATTAATTTCTCTGAAATCTCATCTGAGCCCCGTTCACCTCCTTGCATTATGTCATTGATTACTTAAATGTATTTTTATTATTTCACCTTAGATTGTTTATATTTTTTAATCCCTCTTTCCTAAAATTTTAAAGTTAGAAAAGCCATCCAGATCAGCTTATTGGTCCAAAACCAGGATGTTGGTAATTAAGTGACTTGTCTAAAATCAAACTATTGTATCTGATTACTAAATTGGAATTTTATAATGCTGTGGCTTGGCTCTTTTTATTTTACTTTATGACATATTTTATTTCACCCATTTAGCGCATAAACAGAAATGGAAATAGCTAAAGATATGAGCTCCTCATGTCTCATTGTGGGCCTAGTACCTGGCACATAATGAGATTTTATTTATATATTCATTTATTCAACAAATATTATGAAGCACCTCTTATGGTTTAGGAATTGAATAAATACGAAGAGGAAAAAATTTATTTCTATCTACACTAACTCTAAAAGTTTTCATCCAGTTCCATACTTTTAAATACAGTTTGTATATCAATTGCTCCCAAATGTCTACCTCCAGCCCTGACTTTTTCACTGACATCAGACTCATATCCAATTGTCATATGGTTTTCCAATAAAGATGTCAAATTTTACACTTAATTTCTCTTGATGCCCCCAAATTTACTCTCGCAGTTGTCTCCATCTCAGTAAGTCTATCCAGTTATTCAGGCAAAAATCAGAAGGATACCTTTGAGCCCCCTCTGGAACCACAGCCTCCACTTATAACCCATCAGCCAGTCCTGAAAGTTTTGTATTTAGTAAGAAAATACATGCAGTCTTCAGTCTGGTTGACTCAGCTCAAATCTAGACTTCACCAGTGTTAGTTATATGACATTTGGTCAGGTAATTAACTTTTCTATATATCACTTTCTCCATCTAAAATGAAATTAACAGTAATGTCTACCTCATATAATTGTTATAAGAATTGAATGGAATAATACTTGTGTTTAATACTTCTGAACATTAAGCCATGATTTTTTTAAGTAAGGCAGTCAATAGGAATTGATTAGAGAATGACACTGGGGATGAGGGAAAATGTGTTCACAGACACTTCTGCCTTTGGCAAGTCTCTGCCTTAGGCAAGTGGATGATTGGTGGTAACTATTTAGCAAGTTAAGCATCATGAGAAGAAGGATATATTTGAGGATAACAATGGTGAGAGTAATATGGTGCATGCTGAGCTGAGATGCATCTGATATATATAGGAGTAGACGTCCAATAAACTGTTGCATGTATGCAAGGTTATCCTGTTACATAAACTCAAGAAGGATCATTCCCACTGCAGAAAGCCTGGACTACTGTAGGTGCTTAAAAATTGCAGTTACTTTAATTTTACTTAAATTCCACCTAACGCACTATTGATCTTATTCTGTCTATATGCATCCATATTTTAAAATACACTTGAATCAAAAAAAGCCATTATTTACATGCTTGGATAATCCTATATTTGCAACTGATTTTCAGGACAATTATGAGAGCCTAAGATGTGTTGAAAATAGAAACTGTCTTCTCTACTAAAGCTCTGCACACAAAAGGTACTGGATGATAGCAAATGCCAATAATTATACATTAGTTCACTTTTGTGAATTCATAAATCTAACATTGTCCTGTTCATTTCTCTACCACCTTTGAACTTCTGAGATGTACTACATAGTTTTGGCAATTGGAAATAATTGGTATGAGGGGAGGGGAGGGTAGATAAATGCACATATATAAGTAGAGTGAGAAATGGTCATGAGCTGTATAGAAATAACACTTATCTAATGGAACATAAAAATGTCATTCCGTGGGTGGCAACTTAGCTGCTAAAATTACTCTGGGGAAGTAGAAGCAACTGCAATTTCCTCTGACCTCCAGGGTGGTCCAAATTTCTTTGGTTGAAATAATCCATTGAAAATGACTGATTGTGGAATCAAAAAGAAATAACACATGTAGCAGTTAATATTCCTCTTCAGTGGGATAAATTGATCAATCATAAATGTAGATTTTTAGGGAACTTATATGAAAGTGACACATGAGTTTCAATGTTAATTATATTTATTCTTATTAACTTCTAACTTCTTTCTTATTTAGAAAGATAAAATACATGAAGCTATTAAGAAAGATATAATTATTTCTATAAAATAAAAAAGAAGTAAATCTTATATTTTAGTCTCAGTCCAGCCTTCTGATACGTGTTTCATTTTTTTTTTCCACCCTCTCTTCAGTCCCAGGTAAAAAATGACTCATGCCCTTGGGAAAATATACATATTATTTCCTTAGTATTTATACAGAGTATTTAATCTAACATCGTCTAACATCCCATTAATTTCTAACTGATTTCTTGTCCAGATGTTTGTTAAATTTTGCTTGTTTCTTCTCAGACAAATAAACTTTTCACAATGACTTTGAACTCTCAGGTGGGCCCATAGGCAGGAATATTAATATGAATCAACAATAAGGAAATATGCTTACCTAAAAGAGATGTATTCCATTCACATTTATGATAAACTATTCACTTTGTGGGAAATAGGATTGGATCGGTAACCAAATATGACCATGATTTTGGCTTTTTTTTTTTTTTTTTCTGGAGGGAGTTAGAGATTTAAGTACTAAAAGGCCAAGACAAAGTGAAACAGCTGCTGTTCAGGCTGTCCTTCCCTGTTACTGTTCTCTGTACACAGTGCTCTTTCAGCAAATCACTGATGACCTCAGACAATAAGCATGGCAGATTAAGGTGGCATACTTTAAATAATAAGAAACTATTTGGCTACTCTAATAAAATTACATTTATTGACTCTAATAAAGATTCCATTTATTGCTCTTTATAAAACTGTTGAAATTTTCTATAGCATTATAGTATTGAAATTTTCTATAGTATTTCTATAGTATTATAGTATAGTATTATTTCTATAGTATTATGCTTTTTTTAAAAAAAAACTTATTTGAAAGAACAGAAACTAGTATTTCAAATGGATAGATTATGAAAACAAATTTTGGTTTTTTGCTTAAAGTTAAAAGAGTAATTACTTTTGGAGGAAAAACAACTGTACTTACTCACTTACTTATTTCTAGTTGGCTCTGTCTGTTCATCCTTGTCCAGATCACCTTTTAATGCAACTTAAAGTAATAAGAGTTTAGTTATGACTAATGTAAATATAAAGTGACAGGACTCCATCCAGTTGAAAATAAATTTAACCAATACTTAGTCTTACCAGACAAAGTTATCAAATTCTAACCTTCAATAGGTACATCCTAATGTGTACTTGCCTAAGAGCAGTTTGGCTTGAACTAGGGTAAATGACATCTGCATTATAGCTAATCTTTTTTCAAGGAAGTTTGCCAATTGATTTGAATGACCTTGCTACCAAATAGGCATATTTAATCTTAGTAGCTACCCAGTATAGACAAAGGAATTTACTTTTGATCTTCTATTTGGTAGAAAAATTATTTAAAAAGAGGTTTTGAAAAACTATAGTCTACAAAATAAACAGACGATCTTTGCACAGGATGTGAAACTGTCAAGAAAAACATCTTTTATTATTCTCTATTTTCAATGTTTCTTTGTGGTTGCTGTTGTTTTTACTAGGAAGGTATCTCAGTTTAGGATCTAAAAATCCATATATTATAGGAGTGAAAAGTGTACAAAAGTAAGAGACATATTTTTCTGCTCATCTCAGGTGAGTAAGAGTCTACATGATACATCATCAAGGAATAGCAGGGTTTTTATTTCCAATCCAAAGATCTGCATTGAGATCTAACTATGATACTGAAGCTGACACCGACAGCTCCAACACCGAATTAAATCTCGGAGACAGAGTTGAGGGTGAAGTAGAAAAGAATAGCTTTCTTGTTTTGCCAGGCAAGTGGGGCCACAGCGGGCTAATGCCCTCAAAACTGTGTGTCCCCATTGGGGGTGGGGTTGCTGATAAAGATCAGGGTGCCATGCATGGTCCATATTCCTTTAATTCAGTGATCATCTGGCATCGGGTGATGATGGGCGAACTGTGACTTTCTCTGGAACGAAGAGTGCTTCAAGTAGTCAACATCTTCCATTTGGTGGGGTTTTAGTTCTGCAGAGGAGCTCAAAGATACTGTAATGTGCATCCCTTGAGGCAGAACCAGGACCCTGCCTCCAAGGCTGCACCACTGTTTCTTGACTGCTCCTCCCTTATCTCTGCATCCACTTCCCTGATTAGCAAGTGTTTGAACCTGCCTTTGGGAACTCAGGGAAGGGGACACAGAAAGGCTTTTGTGCCCAGGAACCCCACAGGGTCCTGCTCTCGGTTTCAATACAAAGGTCCTATCTTTTGGATTGCTTGACTAAGGAGTTTTGTTTGGCTGAACGCTTTTTACTATTTGTCACTAGCTATAGAACTTATGAGAAAGAGACCTTAGAGTTGTCCTGGAATTGCCTTTTTTTTACAATCAAGGATACGAACCTGGGGTCTATGGTTACTTTTTGTTATACCATCTCTTTTAAAAGTAAACTGAATATTGCTGCTATGTTTCCAAAGTTAGCTGTAGTTCATTTACTAATGGATGGCAAGATAGAAGACTAGACCTACTTTTTTTCCCTGCACAGTTTTGAGTTTTATGGAAGTATCTCTCATATTGTCCATATTAACCTGTCAATGTCATGTACACTAACATCACATTAAATTATTTAGATCTGAATGATGTCTGTGCTACTTTATTTCCTGATAAACAGACAAACAGTTGGAGGAAGTAATATTCTCAATCGGATGTATTTGTCTCTTTTAGACGTGGCCTTTGCACATGATTCACAAAGAGTTTTCCACTTAGATTTTTTTCCCCTTGTAATATAAAATTAAGAAGCTCAAAACCTCAAAACTTTTTCTTCCTTAGTCATTTGAGATAAGCAGCTGGTTCCTGCAATTTCTTTGTCAGAAATTTAAATGCTTTTTATTATAGACAAACACAAATAAAACACTTGTTTGGTATTCAATTTGACTTGTACCACACTGATTTGCAGTTAAGGCCAAAGACAAGGAAAATTATAAGGCACTCTCTGCTACATTTATTCAATTTTTCAAAATTAAAGACATTTTCATCTGTGTCTCTTAGAGAATTTGCTTTTAAAATGTAATTTGATTATTCCTCAAGGGAATTGGAGATAGATTTAAAATAATGCAATATTATTGAACTGGCTTTTCCTCAAAGAGTATTCCATAGAACTGAGTAACAATATTGTACGAACTATAAACCTGAAGTAGGTATACATTCATCATTACCATCTATACTGAATTTATATTTCATATTTAAAGTGAGGAAGGTGTGTCAGTAGACAATATTAAACTCTATAGGTCATCCTTTCATATCCCCACACTTTAAGCACAATTGTTAAAAAGCCGCTTCCTCATTAGAATATCATATTGTTGCAGGAAGGGGGACACCTTCCAGGGCGCGGGAGTGGGTTCTTGTCTAACACTCAGAAATGAATTGTCTGAGGAGACACTCCTGCTGACGAAGCAAGAGATTTTATTGGAAAGGGCAACCGCGTGGAGAAGAGCAGAGTAAGGGAACCTAAGAGAACTGCTCTGCCACGTGGCTTGCAGTCTCATGGTTTATGGTAATGGGGTCAGTTTCCAGATTGTCTCTGGCCAATCATTCTGACTCCAGGTCTTTCCTGGTGGCACGCACATAGCTCAGCCAAGATGGACTCCAGCAGGAAGGATTCTGGGAGGTCGGTAGGACATATGGATTGGCATCTCCTCTCTCCTTTTGACCTTTCCCAAATTCTTGCAGTTGGCGGTAGCTTGTTAGTTCCGTGTTCCTTACCAGGACCTCCTGTTGTAAGATAACTTCTTCAAGTGGTTACTATCATGCCTGGCCAAGGCAGGCTGTTTTGGTCAGTGTTTCCCTAACAATACCATGCCAACATTAACTTTTCATCCTATCCTGATGGAAATTCAGCTACAATTGTGCTTCAGTGGAGGTGTAGTAAGAGAAGGGAGCCTTCATGAGAAGGGTGGTTCAAATTGACCATCAGAGGACATGCAGGTGAGCAGATCACAACAGCAAAAACATAATAAAACTCCAGAACATTTGCCCAAGAGGAATGGTTTTTAAATAAATGACCATAACAATACATTATTTGTGTTAATGTGTTTGTATTTACCAGTTACTAAGACATAGAAGAGACTTTCAAGGATGTTCCTGAAACTTGTGTGAACTTCCCAATGGGACCACAGAGGCACCTCCAATGGAAGCTCCCAGAAATACCAGGATACTGGTTTTCTTTACCATTTTTTTCTGTCAAATAAATCACATTTCAATAGACCTTTAAATTTTGTTTTTATCTTATGAAACTGGGATTGACTAGTACAAAACAAGGGAATTCAAAAACAACACAAACACATTTCTAAGATTTGAGGTATTTTAAAATACAAGCATGTGACTTTGGCAGTCTCCAGCAATTCCCTTTCTCCTTTGTACTTTATTATCAGAAATAAAAAAGCTGTAGCTGTGATCACAGGAGCTGCAAGAAATGCCTTCCCAGAATTATGACCCAATATCTAATTTTCTATTAGTATAGTTAATATAAAAATGATCCAATTAAAGGGATGTTTTGGTTCACTACATTTTTTACTACATGACATATTTCAAAAGCAAAAGTAATGAATATAGGTTGAATTAGTTTCAGTAAATTCTAAAATATTTATAATTTTAATTAAATATTAATTATAGTATTATATTACTTATGCTTATATTGCTTATAATGTATTACTTATTACTTATTAATGTATTACTTATTAAAATATTTGCACATGAATGTTTGATACTTGCCATTATCAAAATACAATTAAATCTAACCTGTTTCTTTTCTCACTCCATTTGAGAATAAAATGTATTTCCTGACTTGTGTGTGGCTTAACCCAAGTGATCAAAATGCTTCTTTTTCTGCTTTCTTCACATGGTCTGGTTTTGCTCTACGTATCTTATATGATTTTTACTTTTATCCCAATTCTTGGGTTTTTTGGAAACAAGAGCCTGCAGATGTACATAATACTTGCATATTTAATGATGCACATACATTGAAAATAATTCACATCAATTTTAGTGGCTCTCCTGAGGAACAGAGAAATGCATGGAGGAAGTGGAGTTCAGTTCAGCTGAACAAACACTCAGATGATGCCCCCTTTGCATTTTTCCCTCTGCTGGGGCTATGGAATTCAGGGTCGCTACTTGGAGAAGCCAAGAGTGCAGTGAAGAAGGCACACATAGCCTTTAAGAATTTTGCTAGAAATACGCAGAGAATATTATTAGAGCACAGAAGAGGATTACCTAAAACAGAAGCTTGGATGAAGGAGTCAGAGATAAATGGATTGCCACTTGAAGAGAAAATGTATACTAGCTAAAGGAAGAATAGGGAAGGATGAGCATTACTAACAGAAGAAACACCAGAGCTAAGATAAAATCCCCAAGAGTTTATGATATATGAAATCAAAGCAATTTGGTATTCATATACCATAAAGAGAGGAAAAGGATGTAGAAGACTATGAGTATGGAGTGATGAGTATTTTTACCATTTATGTAATATGAAATATAAATAACTTCATGGAGAAGAAATGAAAAACAAAATGGTTGACGTTGGCAGAAACTGAGTACAGAAAACGGGCCTTTTTTAAAAACACTTTTGAGACACAATTGAATATAATAAATTTTGCATGTTTAAATTCTGCAGTTTGATAAGTTTGGACATATGTATTATTCATGAAACCATCACCAAAATCAAGATAATGAATATAACCATCACCCAAAGTTTTCATGTGTCCCTGTTTAATTCCTCCCTTCCTACTGCTGGCACCACCCATTCCTCATCCCCAGGCAACCACTGATCTCTTTTTGACACCACAGATTAGTTTGCATGGCATTATATAGTATGTACCCTTCTCTTGCACAATTTCTTTCACTCAGCATAATTATCATAATGTAGTTCTAACATTTGTTTATCCATTCACCTTTTGATGGTTATTTCCAGTTTGAGGCTATTACAAATTAAGCTGCTATAAACATTTATTCACAACTTTTCATATGAATATAAGCTGTCATTTTCATGGGTAAACACCTAGGAGTGGAATGAATGAGATGATAAGTATGTGTTTACCTTTGAAAGAAAATGTCTTCATTTTTTAATTTGTCACCTATTGTACCATTACTGGACACCACTTCCCCACCTCAGGAATTTATTCAGCTGTTGGGGTAAATGACACATAGGTGCCAACTGATATGAAAAACAATTTATTACTTAAACAGTGAACAAAATGTTCCCCCAAGAAGAAGGGCTCCAGTTCAATCTGTAGTGAAACCAGGTAGGTGACCTTGGCTTTTATTGCATCTAGGAGGTGGGGCTGGAGTGAGGGTCCCCAGTGTCATAGTTTGAACTCTTTTAGTGCTCCAAAGAAGGGAGCAAGTAGGCTTTCTCACTGATTTACCCAAAAGGTGGGACAAAAGGTGAAGAGAAGGAGTACTTGAAAGCTGTCAAGGATCAAACATCAAAAATGGAGAAAATATGCAGTCTACCTGGAAAAGAATTCAGAGTAATGACAGTAAAGATGATCCAAAATCTTGGAAAGACAATAGAGAAAATACAAGAAACACTTAAGAAGGAACTGGAAGAACTAAAGAGCAAACAAACAATGATGAACAACACAATAAATGAAATTAAAAATACTCTAGAAGGAATCAATAACAGAATAACTGAGGCAGAAGAACGGATAAGTGAGCTGGAAGATAAAATGTTGGAAATAACTGCCAGGGAGCAGAAAAAAAAAAAAAAAAAAGAATGAAAAGAATTGAGGACAGTTTCAGAGACCTCTGGACAATATTAAATGCTCCAACATTCGAATTATAGGGGTCTCAGAAGAAGAAGAGAAAAAGAAAGGGTCTGAGAAAATATTTGAAGAGATTATACTTGAAAACATTCCTAGCATGGGAAAGGAAATATTTAATCGAGTCCAGGAAGCACAGAGAGTCCCATACAGGATAAATCCAAGCAGAATTGGGCACTGCAGAAATACAAAGAATCATGACACATTACTACAAGCAACTTTATGCCAATAAAATGGACAACCTGGAAGAAATGGACAAATTCTTAGAAAAGCACAACCTTCCAAGCCTGAACTAGGAAGAAACAGAAAATATAAGCAGACTAATCACAAGCACTGAAATTGAAATTGTGATTAAAACTCTTCCAACAAACAAAACCCCAGGACCAGATGGCTTCACAGGCGAATTCTATCAAACATTTAAAGAAGAGGTAGCACCTATCCTTCTCAAACTCTTCCAAAATATAGCAGAGGGAGGAACACTCCCAAACACTTTCTACAAGGCCATCATCACCCTGATACGAAAACCAGACAAAGATGTCACAAAAAAAGAAAACTACAAACCAATATCACTGATGAACATAGATGCAAAAATCCTCAATAAAATACTAGCAAACAGGATCCAACAGCACATTAAAAGGATCATACACCATGATCAAGTGGGGTTTATCCCAGTAATGCAAGGATTCTTCAATATACACAAATCAATCAGTGTGATACACCATTTTAAAAAATTGAAGGAGAAAAACCATATGATCATCTCAATAGATGCAGAAAAAGTTTTTGACAAAATTCAACACACATTTATAATAAAAACCCTCTAGAAAGTGGGCATAGAAGGGAACTTACCTCAACATAATAAAGACCATATATGACAAACCCACAGCCAACATCATTCTCAATGGTAAAAAACTGAAACCATTTCCACTAAGATCAAAAACAAGACAAGGTTGCCCACTCTCAACACTATTATTCAACGTAGTTTTGGAAGTTTCAGCCACAGCAATCAGAGAAGAAAAAGAAATAAAAAGAATCCACATTGGGAAAGAAGAAGTAACACTGTCACTGTTTGCAGATGACATGATACATACATGGAGAATCCTAAAGATGGTACCAGAAAACTGCTAGAGCTAATCAATGAATTTGGTAAAGTAACAGGATACAAAATTAATACACAGAAATCACTTTCATTCCTATACTCTAATGATGAAAAGTCTGAAAGAGAAATTAAGGAAACACTCCAATTTACCACTGCAACAAAAAGAATAAAATACCTAAGCATAAACCTACCTAAGGACACAAAAGACCTGTATGTAGAAAACTATAAGACACTGATGAAAGAAATTAAAGATGATACAAGCAGATGGAGAGATATACTATGTTCTTGGAATGGAAAAATCAACATTGTGAAAATTACTATACTACCCAAAGCAATCTACAGGTTCAATGCAATCCCTATCAAAATACCAATGGCATTTTCACAGAACTAGAATAAAATATTGCACAATTTGTATGGAAATACAAAGGACCCCGAATAGACAAAACAATCTTGAGAAACTACAACAGAGCTGGAGGAATCAGGCTCCCTGACTTCAGACTATATTACAAAGCTACCCTAATCAAGAGAATATGGTACTGGAGCAAAAATAGAAATATAGATCAATGTAAAAGGATAGAAAGCTCAGAGATAAACCCATGCACATATGGTCGCCTTATCTTTGATAAAGGAGGCAAGAATATACTATGGAGAAAAGACAGCCTCTTCAATAAGTGGTGCTGGGAAAACTGGACAGCTACATGTAAAAGAATGAAATTAGAACACTCCCTAACACCATACACAAAAATAAACTCAAAATGGATTAAAGACCTAAATGTAAGCCCAGACACTATCAAACTCTTAGAGGAAAACATAGGCAGAACACTCTATGACATAAATCACAGCAAGATCCTTTTTGACCCAGCTCCTAGAGAAATGGAAATAAAAACAAAAATAAACAAATGGGACCTAATGAAACTTAAAAGCTTTTGCACAGCAAAGGAAACCATAAACAAGACCAAAAGACAACCCTCAGAATGGGAGAAAATATTCGCAAATGAAGCAACTGACAAAGGATTTATCTCCAAAATTTACAAGCAGCTCATGCAGCTCAATATCAAAATAACAAACAACTGAATCCAAAAATGGGCAGAAGACCTAAACAGACATTTCTCCAAAGAAAATATACAGATCACCAACAAACACATGAAAGATTGCTCAACATCATTAATCATTAGAGAAATGCAAACCAAAACTACAATGAGACATCATCTCACACCGGTCAGAATGGCCATCATCAAAAAAATCTACAAACAATAAATGCTGGAGAGGGTGTTCAGCAAAGGGAACCCTCTTGCACTGTTGGTGGGAATGTAAGTTGATACAGCTACTATGGAGAACAGTATGGAGGTACCTTAAAAAACTAAAAATAGAACTACCATACGACCCAGCAATCCCACTACTGGGCATATACCCTGAGAAAACCATAATTCAAAAAGAGTCATGTACCAAAATGTTCATTGCAGCTCTATTTACAATAGCCAGGACATGGAAGCAAGCTAAGTGTCCATCATCGGATGAATGGATAAAGAAGATGTGGCACATATATACAATGGAATATTACTCAACCATAAGAAGAAACAAAATTGAGTTATTTGTAGTGAGGTGGATGGAATTAGAGTCTGTCATACAGAGTGAAGTAAGTCAGAAAGAGAAAAACAAATACAGTATGCTAACACATATATATGGAATCCAAGGGAAAAAAAAAAGTCATGAAGAACCTAGGGGCAAGACGGGAATAAAGACACAGACCTACTAGAGAATGGACTTGAGGATATGGGGAGGGGGAAGGGTAAGCTGTGACAAAGTGAGAGCGTGGCATGGACATATATACACTACCAAACGTAAAATAGATAGCTAGTGGGAAGCAACTGCATAGAACAGGGAGATCAGCTCGGTGCTTTGTGACCACCTAGAGGGGTGGGATGGGGAGGGTGGGAGGGAGGGAGATGCAAGAGGGAAGAGATATGGGAACATACATATATGATAACTGATTCACTTTGTTATAAAGCAGAAACTAACACACCATTGTAAAGCAATTATACTCCAATAAAGATGTTAAAAAAAAAAAAAGTAAAAGTATACCTACCATACGACCCAGCAATCCCACTACTGGGCATATACCTTGAGAAAACCATAATTCAAAAAGAGTCATGTGCCACAATGTTCATTGCAGCTCTATTTACAATAGCCAGGACATGGAAGCAACCTAAGGGTCCATCAACAGATGAATGGATAAAGAAGATGTGGCACATATATACAATGGAATATTACTCAGCCATAAGAAGAAACGAAACTGAGTTATTTGTAGTGAAGTGGATGGACCTAGAGTCTGTCATACAGAATGATATAAGTCAGAAAGAGAAAAACAAATAGCATATACTAACACATATATATGGAAGCTAAAAAAAATAATCGTTCTGAAGAACCTAGGGGCAGTACAGGAATAAATATGCAGACGTAGAGAATGCACTTGAGGACATGGGGAAGGGGAAGGGTAAGCTGGGATGAAGTGAGAGAGTGACACTGACATATATACACTACCAAATGTAAAATAGATAGCTAGTGGGAAGCAGCTGCATAGCATAGGGACATCAGCTCAGTGCCTTGTGACTACCTAGAGGGGTAGGATAGGGAGGGTGGGAGGGAGAGTCAAGAGGGAGGGTATATGGGGATATATGTATACATATAGCTGATTCACTTTGTTATACAGCAGAAGCTAACACAACATTGTAAAGCAATTTTACTCCAATAAAGTTGTTTAAAAAAATGCAAACCATTGTAATTCATTGGACATAAAGTGTGACAAGATTATGAAGTGGACCCTGAACTGATATTTTATGAGGGTTTGAATTTAAAGTTCAATTTCTAGGAGTTGTGATTGATTCATTAAGAATAATTCAAATTAACCTTGTTTATTTTGGAAAGATGTAATATTTTTCTAAAAAAATGGAATCTATAGCTCATCTTCATTTCAGCAAGGCATTTTATAAAGCAAATCATGATAAGCTTTTGAATAAGAGGAGTGATATATCATGAATGATAGTACAGCTGCAAAGAGTTAGAGCTAGTTGACTGATTATACTCAACACATGTTGACAAATGAATCCCAGCAACCTGGATTCTCTCCCTTTCTCGTGACAGAGATACTTAGTATATTTGACAACAGAATGAAAATCTTTGCTTGCCAAACTAACAATTAATTTTGTGGGAAATCAAGATTCTGTGCTGTGTTTTAAAATTAATATATTAAAATTATGTTTATTTTACTTGAAAAATGTATATCTATATATTATGCATACATATACATTATAAATATACATATATAAAAGTAATTCTTCAAAAATTTTCTAGTACTATATAACAGTTGCCACTTATAACAGGATTAATGTGTTTGTAGTCTGCTTGTTAATTATCACAAAATGGGCAAGTAAGATAAACGTCCTATTACAAATATAGTCCCAACTTTAAATGAATATACAGTTTTCTATGGGCGTATTCTAATAAATTTAATACCCTAAAATATTATAGTATCAAGTCAACAAATTAATAATCCTTGGAATTATTTATATACTTTTTTATTTTTATAGGAAATTAATTGCACATTAAAGAAAACATCCAGAAAATCCAAGTCATTATAAAGAATACAAAATCAGTATAGACTTAAATTTTATGGTAAGTAAAGTGTAAATACTTTCTAGACTA